>NC_059346.1:28125000-28425000 GCF_019703515.2 Myxocyprinus asiaticus
CACCATATTGACAGCCAGTTTACGCAGGTCAGCGTTGAGCTGGCCAGGGAAGCGCAGGCAGGTGGTGACCCCACTCATTGTGGCAGAAACGAGGTGGTTGAGATCACCGTAGGTGGGCGTAGTAAGTTTGAGCGTACGGAAGCAGATATCATATAGCGCCTCATTGTCAATACAGTACGTTTCATCTGTGTTCTCCACCAGCTGGTGGACAGACAGCGTGGCATTGTAAGGCTCCACAACAGTGTCTGAGACTTTGGGTGAGGGTACCACACTAAAGGTGTTCATGATGCGGTCTGGGTACTCCTCACGGATTTTGCTGATAAGGAGGGTGCCCATGCCTGACCCAGTACCTCCACCAAGGGAGTGGGTGAGCTGGAAGCCTTGTAGGCAGTCACAGCTCTCTGCTTCCTTACGGACCACATCCAGAACAGAGTCTACAAGCTCAGCTCCTTCTGTGTAATGACCCTTGGCCCAGTTATTTCCAGCACCACTCTGACCTATGATTGAAGCAATACAGCTAAATTACACAGTTCATTTTGTCATTTCAAGGACCAAAATCAGAAAGTTCAATTCTAAAATGTCAAAAACATGAAAACTTGTAATGAAAAATTTAATGACTTCAAAAGAAATACACACACACACCTACCAAAGACAAAGTTATCTGGCCTGAAGACCTGCCCAAATGGTCCAGATCTTACTGAATCCATGGTTCCAGGCTCCAGGTCAACAAGAACAGCACGGGGAACATACTTTCCACCTGTTACAGCAAGGGACACAAACCTTTTCGTACTCCCATTTTAAAAGGATAATTTTCATATTTGGGTGAACTCTCTCATTTACTCACCCTCATGCCATCCCAGATGTTTATGACTTTCTACTGCTGACCCAAACTAAGATTTTTATTTAAAGAATATTTCAGCTCTGTAGGTTCATATAATACTAGTTAATAGTGATCAGGCCATGAAGCTTCAAAATGGAGATAAAGTCAGCATAAGTAATCCATACAATTCCAGTGATTTCATCTATGTCTACAGAAGTAATCCAGTTGGTTTTGGGCGAGAAAAGACCAAAATATAACTCCTTTTTCACTGTATATCTTGCCATTGCAGTCTCTGGGCACAATCATGATTTCAAGCTTGATTACATTTCCTAGTGCTTTATGCATGTGCAGAGCGCTAGATAGCACTGTAGAAAGTGTAATCGAGCTCGAAATCATGATTGCCAAGAAAACTGCTGTCAAGATGTACAGTGAAAAAGTAGTTACAATGTGGTCTGTTCACACCCAAAACCAACTGAATCGTGTCTGAAGACAATGATAAAACCAATGGAGTCTGATGGATTATATTTATGCTGACTTCATCTGCTTTTAGAGCTTTAATGGTGATCAGACCTTTAACTTGCATTGTATGGACCAACAGAGCTGAAATATTCTTTTAAAAATCTTCGTTTGTGTTCTGCAGAAAGAAATTCTTACACATATTAGATGGTATGAGGGTGAGGAGGCTAAATGAGAGAATTTTCATTTTTGGGTGAACGAACCCTTAAATTAAGTATTGCTTTGTATTTATGATAATAGGCCAGATGCAAACTCACCAGTGGCTTCATTGTAGTACACATTAATCCGCTCCAGCTGCAGATCACTGTCTCCATGATAAGTTCCCGTTGGGTCAATTCCGTGCTCATCACTAATCACCTCCCAAAACTGATTAAACAGCAGAGCGGAAAATATTATAAGGCATTTTAACGTTAAAATTTAAAATTTGAGGTGTTCGCGTGTCACACATCAATACTTAAACATCAACTGAAATGGCCATTTGCACTGTTGCCATGGGCTACTTACAAAACACTCAACAGGTGTTCAGACTAAAAGGCAGAAGCAATGTATGAAAACTTTAGGGAGTTAGATCGCTAAACACTCATACTAATATGCAAACAAAGTGCACGCTTTATGAATATAACCAACCAGCTTTATGTTAAACAAAATGTTCCTCGCGACCACCCTTTATTTCCTATTACTCGATTATCATGTTCAAAACTCTCGTAACTCACTTTGGCACCGATTTGGTTTCCACACTGACCAGCTTGCAGATGAACAATTTCCCTCATGGTGAAACGTTAACGGTGAAAATAACACGTTAAATTAAAAAAACAACTGTGACTGTCGTTACAGCTCTCACTTCGCGCGGCGCACCGACTCCACTGAAAAATGCAACGAACTCTTTTCAGTTTTAAATAACGCCCACCATCGTATTCAAACACAGGTGGTTGGACTACACGTCAATCATTTTCTGTCTGGTCTTCATTGGCTGAGGGAAACGAACTCTCGTGGTGCTACTGATGTTTGATTGGGTTAGAGATGTTTTAATGTGTTTCCAATGGTTACAAATCTACTAGAGCGCCCAGAAACCGTTTTGTATTTGTAACTGAAAAGCATTTGAGCCGTCTTTTATCATGACATAAACCTGCCTATTTTATTAATAGAGAATCTTGTTACCAAGCACCACCTACAACAAGCAGTACATGTCATGTTTGGACTTGTAACTGCTTAAATTAGTTACAACTGCATGTAGGTTACTATTACCTACGTGGCAAATGTACATTTTACATTCTTGCTGAAGTGATCATACTGTGCATACAGTACACTTACATTTATTCATTTAGCAGACACTTTTATCCAAAGCATCTTACAAAAAGAGGAAGGATACAATGTAAGCTATTCATCTTAAAGGAATATTCTATGTTCAATACAAATTAAGCTCAATCAACAGCATTTGTGACATAATATTTATTAACACAAACATTTGTTTTGACTAGTCCCTCCTTTTCTTTAGAAAAAGCACAAATCTGGGTTCCAGTGAGGCACTTACAATGGAAGTGAATGGGGCCAATCCGTAAACGTTAAAATACTCAATATTTCAAAAGTATAGCCACAAGACATAACACTATGAGTGTTAACATGTTTTTTAGTGTAATAAAATCACTTACTAACCTTTTATATGTAAAGTTATAGCCAGTTTTACTACTTATTTGCCATGACAATGTACAACCCCAACTCTGAAGTTGGGACAGTATGAAAAATGCTAATAAAAACTAAAAGGAGTGATTTGCAAATTATATTCACCCTTTGCTATATTGAAAACACCACAACTACACATAATGTGATGTTTTACCTTGTGAATTTTTTATTTTTTATTTTTAAATGGACAGTAATTTCAAATTAGATGATTGCAACAAGCTCCAAAAAAGTTGAGACAGGGACAATTTAAGACTAATAACAATTTGACGAGTTGAAATAACAAGGCGATGTGAAACAGGAGATGTTAAACAGGTGAGACAATTATGTCATAGTATAGAAGGAGCCTCCAAAAACAGCCTAGTTCTTCAAGAGCAAAAATCATTCGAGACTTGTCAATTTGCCAACAGATGCTTCAGCAAATAATCCAGCACTTTGAGAACAATATCCCCCAAAGACAAATTGGAAGGATTTTGAGCATTTCACCCTCTACAGTGCACAATATAGTTAAAAGATTCAAGGAATCTGGTCAAATCTCTGTACGTAAAGGGCAAGACGAAAACCACTTCTGAATGCGCATGGTCTCTGACCCCTCAGACGTCACTGTCTTAAAAACGGCATTCATCTGTAATGGATATAATGAACATGGTCTTGGGATAACTTTAGTAAACCTTTGTTAGTCATCACCACTCGCCGCTGCATCCACAGATGCAAGTTAAGACTTTACTATGCAAAGCAGAAGCCCTACATCAACATTGTCTAGAAGCGCTACTGACTTCTCTGGGCTTGGTCTCATCTTAGATAGAAAGTAGAACAGTGGAACCGTGTTTTTTGGTCCGAAGAGTCCACATATCAAAACGTTTTCGAAAAACACAGCCGTTGTGTTATCCGGGCCAAAGAGGAAAAGGACTATCCAAGCTGTTATAAGCATCAGGTCCAAAAGCCAGTGTCTGTATGGGCCAGGGGTGTGTCAGTGCCAATGGCATGTGTAACGGGTAAGGATGGGCAAGGAGGAGGCGGGAACAAGCTGAGCAGTCAACAAAACTTTTAATGACATAAATCAATTTAAATCAACACACAGACACACACACACACACAGCGGCCACATGTCTCTCTCTCTCTCTCAAACTGGTGCCTCCAGCTCTTCTTTATCCCCCTCCAGGCTGATTAGGACAATTCAGCACCGGGCGTGCGTCCTCACGGCCCGGCCACCTCGTCACACTCCACCGCCTGATTCAGGCCAGGGAAACCTCCGGCGTGACATACTCCCCTCTCTTCCTGGAGGGGAGGTTTTGCCCTTCCAGCCGTCCTTCTGCCGGCAGGTCTTTCCTGCCTCTCTGGAGCCCTGGGAGAGATGAAGAGAGGGAGAGGAGAGAGGGAAAGAGCAAGGAGGAGGGACAGAGAGAGAATGAAAAACTCGCTCACTAGTCCCCGGACACGCCGTCGCCTGATCCTCAGCCACTCTTCTGCCCTTTGGCGGATGACAGCTGCTCCTCCCCTGGTGAACGGCAGCGAGTTCTCTGACCCCTGGCGGACGGAATGGCTCCTCCCCTCCCTGGCAGACTGCAGCGGTTCCTCCGACTCCCGGCGGCCAGCAGCGACTCCTCCATCCCCTGGCGGATGGCCGCGGGTCCTCCCCTGGCGGACGGCAGCGGCAAGGACTACACGACAGTGCATCCCTCATCCTTCCCGGGTTTTGGCACCAGTGTAACGTGTACGGATGGGCAAGGAGGAGGTGGGAACCGGCTGAGCAGTCAACAAAACTTTTAATGGCATAAATCAACTTAAATCAACTTAAACACACAGACAGACACACACACACACACACAGTGGCCGCGTGTCTCTCTCACTCTCTCATTCTCTCTCTTTCTCTCTCTCTCTCTCTCTCATACTGGCATCTCTGGCTTGTCTTTATCCCCCTCCCAGCTGATTAGGACAATTCAGAGCCAGACACGCGTCTTCACGGCCAGGCCACGCCCTCCTCCTCATCACACATGGGTAACTCGCACATCTGTGAGAACACCATGAATGCAGACATGTACAAATGTACAAATTTTGGAGCAACATATACTGCCATCCAGCACCATCTTTTCCAGGGACATTTCTGAATTTTCCAGCTGGACAACTTCAAACCACATACTGCCCGGATTACAAGTGCATGGCTGTGTAAGCAGAGAGTGTGGGTGCTAGATTGGCCTGCCTGCAGTCCTGACCTGTCTCCACTTGAGAATGTGTGGCGCATTATTAAGCGCACACCATCCGGCAACAAAGACCCCGTACAATTGTGCAGCTAAAGACCTACATAATGGATGAATGGGGGACAATTCCACTTTGTAAACTTAACAAACTTGTGTCTTCAGTGCCCAAATGCGTAATAAGTGTTATTTGAAGAAATGGTGAAGTTTCACAGTGGTAAACACTCAACTGTCCCAACTTTTTTGGAGTGTGTTGCAATTGTCTAATTTGAAATGAATGTACATTTTCAAAAAACAATGAAATTCACAGGGAAAGACATCATATAATGTGTCGTTGTAAAGCTTTTAATATAGCAAAGAGTGATTATAATTTACAAATCACTCATCATTTTTGTCATACTGTCCCAACTTTTTTGGAATTGGGGTTGTAATATCAACAAACCCTAAAACCCCAAAATGACAAAAATATATGATTTAAACAACTTTACAGCTCAAATAATCCACAAGTTTTAACAGAATAATGAATGTATGTGCTTTTTAGAAAATTATAAGCTTCACATTTCTGCCTTTAAACCCTTTAAAAATTGGCCACATTCACTTCTATTGTAAGTACCTCACTGTAGCTTTTTTTAAAGGAGGGATTATTATTCAAATTATTATTATTATTATTATTATTATTATTTTATTTATTTTTTATTTTATTTTTTGTGGTAATCAACATTATGCCACAAATGCTGTTGATTGAGCCTAACTTTTAGGCTATTGAACCCGGGATATTCCTTTAAGGAGAATAAATTGCCAACAGACAGTAACATTAAAAAGTGCTGCAATACAAACTACGAGAATTTTTGGAACATATCTAGACTGAGCTAGGATTTAAATTTTAAATTTAAAGCAACGGGTATGCTATGGCCAGGGGAGTTGCTTGTAAAGGCAATAATTGACAAACTCTCATTACTTATCAGCCATCTGTGGCTGATATGTTTTCCCCTGTCTGCATTGAAGTTTTATTTATCTCTTTATTTCCAATTTTATTTTTGGCCAGTGTCCTTTCCACAGTGATTCAGTAGTCAGTAGACATTATTGTTGTTTCTTTTTTTCCCTGATGCCATTGCTCATTAGGACACACCTATAGTTCAATCACTGTAGCCCACATCCTAATCTGCTCTTAGTTAGAGACAGCTGTCTTTTCAAAAGAGATCTGAGAAAATGTTTACTTCCTAGGTCTTAGTATATTCTCAATAAGAGAACTCCCCTCCCCATCTGATGACCTATTCTGAAGTTCTGTTATAATAATGATTTAAACACTGCAAATGATTTTCACTTGTTTTCCTGTAAAATTATTTAAACATACTTAAAACGTGATTTATTTACTTACTCAAAATGAGATAAGATATTAGGTCTTGTTTTAAGACAAACTTAGTGAATTTTAGACTTAAAACAAGAAAAAAATCTACCAATGGGGTAAGCAAAATAAACTTGTTTTTCCTTTGAATTAAGTTTATTTTCTTACCCCACTGGCAAACAGTTTTTTCTTGTTTTATGCATAAATCTCACTAAATTTGATTACGTTTTTCTCAAAACCCAACTTAAAATTGTATGCCAGTTTCCTTGTAAATAAATCATGTTTTAAGAATGTTTAGAAATTTTTACTGGAAAACAAGACAAAAACACTTGTCTTGAAAATATTTTTTTGCATCTTATAAGATGTTGATGGCAGGAGTATTAATTAAATAAAATTGAAGGAGAGCGTGAAAAAATAATCATAGCAGCCCACTTCTATGAAATGGATATGTTTGTCCCTGTTTCAGCACCTTCCATTTAAATCAACCCAAACTTGACAATTTACATGGGCACGCACACACTCTCACACACATACACAAATGCCTAAAGTATTTAAGCATACAGTCAGTTGTTCCTCATAATATAAAATATGTGTAAATGTGTATGCCTACTGTGCCGTCAGCCCTGAAGGACTGAATGTCTCAGCACAAGTGGGATGCGAGGCATCGATAAATTATTTATGAGTATCACAGGTGTCATAGATCCTGAGGGTGATTCTGTTCAAGCATGCTACTGCATAGAAGCAGACGTAGGCTGAGCTAGCACAAAACGAAATAGGATTAATGACGAGGACAGGATGATTTTCCTTTTAAATGGCATTACAAGACATTGGATTATGCAGATGTTTAAAATACAGACTTCTTTATGTTATAACAATCAGGTCTTCTCACAGGCGTATTATTTATCTGGCTGATTTATTTTGATCTTTCAAATTCATTTTAGACCTTAATCAATTTAATCAAATGTATCATTTAAAAACCCGTAAACAGCAAATAAACAAACAAATAAACAACAATAAAACCATTTAAAAGTTATAAAACTTAAACTTTTATAAAACTTTAGTTACAAGCAACAATGCCTTTATTACAAGCAAGACTTTATATTCAAACTGTCTTTTCAGCTCTTTACAGCTACTGTAAGGCTTGTTTGATCTCATGGCAGTTTTAGGATCAAAAGCTCTTAGAACAATACATACAAGATCTCATTAGTTCTTGTAAAAAAAGCTAAGTTTATTAGAACATTTGGTCTTTTTGGTACTTATTTGCTTCCTCTTACAGATCCAAAGTCTGATCTCAATTTTAATCTCAAGTTTCAGACCACCGACGTCCAAAAAGAGGTTTTTAGACCAAAGGATCTGAATTGAAATGTAAAGAGAATAGTTTATTGCCTTCATAAATAAAACTTATTTACAGTATACTCTTTCAGTTGCCAAGAGCATATGACTGTGTCAGTTCAACAGAGCAGAATGTCAGAATCTAAACACAATAAAACCTCAAAGCTGTTCTCAAGGTATTAGTTGTTCTGATTTTTTAAGGTACATTCTGTGCTGGCTCTTTAGGGCACTAATATGTGAGGTTCTCCCTCAGGGATTGAGAAAGTCTGAACTTCAGATGCTGTGTGTGGAAGGAGTAGGCATGTGAGGCAAAACTATGAGCTACATAATCGATTAACACTCAAAGTCTAACAACACTGGCAGAGCGACTGCTCTGCACACCCAGAAACAGTACATACACACACACCTCTTTTAAAATTGGACAAATGATCCCAGACAGGATCTTTGAATAGGCAAAATGGGACATCAGGATGCTTAATTCTCTGCAGTGTTTGACCTGAAACACATTTATTACACTGTTTTAGTTTAGGCCAATTAGACATATTACAGTAATAAAGAATAAAAACATATATAAATTGGTTCTATGCTTTTCAAACATGGGATACAAATAATTTTTAATAAGGTTAAATAAGTATCTTTTATCAAGGAAATTTAGCTGTATTTGAAGTCATCATTTATTTATTTTATTACAATGCTTAGATTTGACTATTAAATAGCTACTAAAGTGAAATAATACTAAATCAAATATTTTTAATCTGTTGTGAAATCTATACAAAATCTAAAGTTTTAATATAAATAAAGGCCTATTTTATGTATTTTAAATATTTCTTTATGAAAAGTTTGTTTCTTTAAATTATTTGAAAGTAAAAAGTATATATATATATATATATATATATATATATATATATATATATATATATATATACATACACACACACACACACACACACACACACATATAGGTCTATATACACTCACCGACCATTTTATTAGGTACACCTGTACACCTACATATTCATGCGATTATCTAATCAGCCAATCGTGTGGCAACAGTGCAATGCATAAAATCATGCAGATACGAGTTTGAGTATTTCTGTAACTTCACCCGTGGTCAGGAGCTTCAGTTAATGTTCACATCAACCATCACAATGGGTAAAAATGCGATCAGTGCAGTGGGCACAGACTCACCAAAACTGGACAGTTAAAGTCTGGAAAAACAGCCTGGTCTGATGAATCTCGATTTTTGCTGAGGAACACAGATGATAGGCCCACTGCAGACTCAGCTTTCTGTTCTTGGCCGGCAGGAACGCAATGTGGTCTTCTGCTGTTGTAGCCCATCCGCCTCAAGGTTTGACATGTTGTGCATTCTGAGGTGCTATTCTTCTCACTACAATTGAACCGAGTGGTTATCTGAGTTACCGTAATCTTTCTGTCAGCTCCGACCAGTCTGGCCATTCTTCGTTGACCTCTCTCATCAACAAGGCATTTCCATCCACAGAACTGCCCCTCATTGGTTGTTTTTTGTTTCTGGCACCATTCTGAGTAAACTCTAGAGACTATTATGTGTGAAAATCCCAGGAGATGAGAAGTTACAGAAATACTCAAACTCGTATCTGCATAATTTTATGCATTGCACTGCTGCCACAAGATTGCCTGATTAGATCATATGAATAAGTAGGTGTATAGGTGTACCTATAGTGGTCGGTGAGTGTGTGTGTGTGTATGTGTGTATATATATATATATATATTAAAATGAAAGATTTTTTTATTGGTATAATATATATTGAATTTTGGTATAAAATATTTTTCTCTCAAGTGTTATCACACATTATTAAATTTAATGACCACATCATCTGGAAGCTCTTGTCTTTGGGGTTTAAAAAAAAAAAAGTTTTTGCGAGTTAAAATTAATCTTAAATTAAACAACACATAATCCTCCCTTACAAGTTACTCTGATGTATGTATAATTTAACCTAGTGAGACTTACACCAACTGCTCAGTCTGTGTTTCTTTGTGTATCAGACAACCAGGCTTACAGTTCAGTTGGCAATGCTTGTGGATAATGACTGACCCTGTTTTCATTTCCCTATGTTGCTGGTGATCCCTACGAGGAAAGGAGGCAGCTGGCACAACAAAAGCAGCTCCATAGAAACTGCAGCACTACTGCTATAGAAACTCTCCATACAGAGGCCTTATTTGAGTTTCAGAGTTTTACAGAGTGTAAGTATACTTATGGTCAAGGAAACTCCAAACAAACTAATTTATCTGTTTGTGGAGTATCCAACATGCACAGCTTATACTATAGTAGCCTATATATAGGTTATATATACTGTACAGACAATCCTGTTTTGATGTGACAACAGTGAGATCTTAAGCACACTGAACTGCTTACAGTCTCTTGTTAATAATCTAAAAAGATATTTGATTTGAATAAATGCATTTCTAAAGATTGTCATTAATCATTTGCCTAAACCAGTGACTTTCTTCAGCTGGATTAAAATGCCTATATTAATTAAAATGGTGATTTTATGGGGGAGGCATGTGCAAATGTTGACGTGGCTAAGAGAAAAGCAAATTCATTTATCTTTGACATACATTTTACATTTTTTACATAATACATTATCTGAAAACAGTGTTTTGTGTAAGAGTGCTTGGTTCATCGTTCGCAAAATATAAAAATATACCAATGACTACTATCAAATAATCCTCTGAATTTGAATTATTAATTCACATTTTTGGCTTCAAAGAAGTTAGAGCAAAAATGGAAAACAAAGGACAGAAGGTTTATGTTGTGTTGCTGAAAGGCACTGAGAAGATGAAGAATAACTTACTGAGAAATTAAGATAGCAAGACTTAACACTGTCTAGAATCTAGATGTTTATTTCCTGTTGTTGAAACAGACAGAAAAAACAAGTCAAATTCATCATTTTATTAACAAATTGGCCTGACACAACCCTCAATGTCTGCCTCAGAAGTTGTCGGTCTCTCCTCACTCCTTTGCATACCCCTGTATTTACAGTGCAAACATCACAATGTTCTTTCATTTGCATTGTAATCATCCTTATATTCCGAAGGCTGGTTATATTATTGATAAGGTTGATTTGGATATATCATGCGTTGTGTTCACTTCCTTATAATTTGTCAAGATACTCATGTTTTCTATTTTTCTTGGGCCAGTGAGTGCTATATTTATACAAATTCTCAACCACAGCAAAGGCACATTCATTTGATCAGACAAGTATTTGACCTGTATGTTATTCAGGGCCCTTATTCATGATGGAGGGCATTGAGCTCAGAAGATAAGAGAGTCTCATGTATCCCCAGCTACACAATGACAAAGATGTTCACGTAACATGACACCATGCCATTCCAGTTTGCATTCCCACCCAACCTCTCTGGGGCTACTGTATGTAAGATGTGTTCACATCTAGATGCATTTATGTGTGTATGTAAAGAATCTAGGATGATTTGTGTGTGTTTGTGTGTGTTGTACCTGCAACATTGTTAGCATTTTAGCAGTGTTATATTGGCATCTGATATAATTAAATCAGATTTTATTAGATTAAAAAACAATGCTTTTTAGCAACACTACAAATTGTGGAATCCATGGGTAATATGGTTAGGTACAGATAAAATAATGGATTTTGGGTAATATATGCTATGGTACTATATTACAATTATTCTGACACCTTTGTGACAAAGTTGTGTTTGTCCAGCCCTGAAGAACCTATATCTGTGAAGGACATCAGCAGATTAAGGGGTTAGTCTTACATTGTAAAAATGTCATAAAATGGCTCTTTTTTCATTGTAAATTTGGGTAACACTTTATAATATGGATCCATTTGTTAACTTTAGTTAATGCATGAGGTTTCATGAACTAACAATGAACAATATATATATATATATATATATATAACAGCATTTATTAATCTTTGTTAATGTTAGTTTATAAAAATAAAATTGTTCATTGTTAGTTCATGTTATTTCATAATGCATAAACTAATGTTGACATATACTAATGCATTTTTACAATTAAAAGTTGTATATGTTAAAATGAACAAACTATGATAAATAAATGCTGTAAAATGGTTGCTCATTATTAGTTCGTTATCTGTGTAGTTAACTAATGTTAACAAATGGAACCATATTGTGAAGTTTTACCTAGATTTGTTTCACATGGTGACACAATTTACACAAAAATGAATTTGTTTATTTATGTTATGTGAATTGTAGCTGGGGAGAGGAATGAGAGCCTTTATATTCTCTAGTGGTAATTGCAAGATTAGATGAAAGTGCTCCTCCCAAACTTTCCTTTAGAACTCCAATAAATCAGTCCCTTCATAGTGTATAGACTGTATTTAAGATAACTAACTACACGGAAACAATATTTGCTTTAGATTAATAATGCCTTTTTTTAGTTAAAACCCTAATCTTTTATTTTATAAGGATTTTTCATGCCATCCCTGGCTTCTGTACATTATAAGCAGGGTTGGGAGGGTTACTTTTGAAATGTATTCCACTACAGATTACAGAATACATGTTGTAAAATGTAATTTGTAACGTATTTTGTTAGATTACTCAAGGTCAGTAACGTATTCTAAATACTTCTGGATTACTTCTTCAGCACTGGTAGATTTTTTCACTTGTTTTTACTATTAAAACTCTGCCAGTACAGTAAGACAAAATACACATGTTAAAAATACATTCTCTGAAAAAACTAAATATCTTATGCAGTGTTGTTTCTAAAACAAGATCAATCAAACTGATCTTGTTTAAAGGATTTTTTGATATTTTTACAGAAAAATAATACAAAAATTATTATCAAGAATACGATTTTTGCCTTAATATCAAACATCTTACAAGAAAAAAAGAAATTATGATCCAACGTGAATTTTCTTGATAACAAAATATGATCGTGCCTGTTAATGTGCATGTAAAATGGCTAGAAATAGCATTTTAGCTTAGCGTAAAGCTAACAATTTACACAAGGTTTATTTCTATTTCTTGAGCTCCAAACTTCAAACTTACTTCTCTGTCTGCTCGTATGAATGTAACACATCATAAGAAAGTGTTTCACCGCTGTTCAAATGCACTTTGGATCGCACCATTTATATGTATAAATGTTTTCCATCTGAAAGGACTAAATATTAAATGAAACAAATGACAATAAAATGCAAAGTAATCTCTTCAGTAATCAAAATACTTTTTTAATGTAACTGTATTCTAATTACCAATGATTTAAATTGTAACTGTAGTGGAATACAGTTACTTATATTTTGTATTTTAAATACGTATTCCCATTACATGCATTTCGTTACTCCTCAACCCTGATTAATGTCATGTCTTTATAAAATTCTATATGCAGAGACAACAGTAAAGGACAGAGAACAAATGAATGTCAAAAAGGAGAACATACATCAGCACAAACAAACATATTGTCAAGTATTGAACTTAACAAATGCAAACTGATGTTTTCTGTTTGTACATTTGTATTGTTTAAGATCTGCTTAAACTAATTTTTTGAACAGATCACCTTCCAGCAGGTTTGACATTATCCTGGAAGTAGCCAGGGTTGGTGATGTTACCAGGGGGTTTGTAAAAGGCCACAGTAATGAACTTGCCTTTTCCATCTGATGCAAGGCCAACCCCAAATTGCTCTGTAGACTTCCAGATCATCTGGGTAAAGTTACCTGAACACAAATAAATGTTTTGTTTTTTGCAATTGCAATTATGATTAATGATTTATATTGACTTCAATAAATATTTAAGGACAGGTTTGAATAAAGATATACTCAAATTTCAGCGAATCAACAAACATTAAAACATTGTTTACATATTTGGCAGTTTATTTAATTTAACTGTTAACTGTTTTACCTTGCTTTACGCTGTTTTTGTTTTGTTTTGTTTTTTACCGATATGAGTGCAAAATTATTAGCCTACCAGCTCCACTTTGAAAGCCAGGGTTTGCAAAGTTGTACTTTGCACTTTCCTTGTACCACGATTCAGCAATCTCTTTTCCTATAGATAAAAATGCCATTTATTGGTTTTTCTATACACTTTGTCATTATAGTTATGCTGTAGTATCTTAAACAGACCCATTACATTTGGGAAATATACAATTTACTGTACCTGTTGGAGGCACCATATTGGACGTCCATTTGTATGACATATTCTCGCCATGACCTTTGCCACTGTTCTTCAAGGCATTAATGCTAATCAGATGTGCTGCCCAATCCTGAGCCTCTTTACAGAGGATGGGGCATAGCGAGAGAAGCCGTGCCCCATGTTGCCGTCTGTAGTGATTTTGAGCCTCAAGGAGAGACTGACGAAACTGGGACAAGTCCTCACCTTCATCACAGGAAGAGAAGTTACAGGTGAGTGGAGAGCATGGCCAAGCTCTTTCTTCAAGCTGTGCGCCTCTTCACATTAAGCATGATTTTAGGCTGAATATTTAGTTTTGTGCACAAACTGCTCACGCATTTAATGGTGGTGTAAATAAAAGAAATAAACTGACTCATAGTCTTTATGTGGCTCGTGGCTTTTTGCAATTTTTTCAAACCAATCACAATTGATCACTGATAACTACTAGTTACTTCCTGAGTAACTAATTGACTAACTGATGACTGGTTGTGCTGGATTTTGATGTTTGTTGTATTAGTCTACATGTTCTACTTTCTTTTATTATAGGGACTGCAGTTGACATGTGGACAAAGACTAATAAAATACACTGAAACTGCATGTTTTTACTTTCTCTTTTATTTTTTATGTGGTTAAAATTATAATTCATTCTGTTTCTTTACCTTTTGAACTGCTGCTCTGTGGAGTCTGACTCTTATGTGATGGTCCAGAAGTGTGAGATGGTGAAGGTAATGGATTTGGCCTGATGCTGAGAGCAACAAGTGCTTGTCCAACTCTGTCAGCTGAACACCAGATAAATAAGTTAGTAGTGAAGGTTATTCAGGAAGGGTTTATATATATCAAAGTGAAATATAAATATAAATTAAATATAAATATAATATAAATGTGTTCATAGTCATTGTTTTAATATATCTGCAATCTACCATCACCAAAAAAAATTTGATCACTATTTTTTCATTTATTTCAATAAAAATTACAGTTGTCCAGTGATCTACATTTATTTAGATCATTTTATGATCGCAAAAAAAAAAAAAAAAAAAAATCCATATCAACAGGATCTAGTATAATATTCCTCCAGTAGGCATAGCATACTCACCAGATGGGGTGGATTTTAACTCTACAGGCGAGCCTGCTGGTAGGACATTTCTTTCAAAATAGCCAGCATTGCTAATGTTTCCTGCAGGAAGGTACTGACCCACCACAAAGGTTGTTTTTCCATCTGTGGCTAATCCAACTCCCAGCTCCTCTGTGTCCTTCCACACCACCTGTGTAAAGTGACCTGGAGACACCACCAGAGGTCAGTGTTAGAAGAGACTACAACAAATGTTTAGAGATAGTTCACCCAAAAATGAAAATTCTCTCATCATTTACTCACCCTTATGCCATCCAAGATGTGTATGACTTTCTTTCTTCTGCTGAAAACAAATGAAGATTTTTTGAAAAATATCTGAGCTCTGTTGGTCAGAACGTCAAAGCTCCAAAAAGCACATAAAGGCAGCATAAAAGTAATCCATATGACTCCAGTTTGTAAATCCATATATTCAGAAGTGATTTGATAGGTGTAAGTGATAAACATATCAATATTTAAGTCCTTTTTTTACTATAAATATCCACTACGAGAGGTCTTTTGTTTTTTGATGATTTGCATTCTTCGTGCATATCACCACCTACTGGGCTGTTGAGCAAATATGATTCATTTATTATTTTCCTTTCCTTTATCCCTTCCTTTTTTACTTTCTCCTCGCTGCACAGTAGGTGGCAATATACACTAAGAATGAGAATCGTCAAAAAACAGCAAAAGAAGAACTCAATACTCTCGTGAATGTGCATAGAGGGCTGGTCAAAGTGGAGATTTATTGTTAAAAAATGACTTAAATATTGAAATGTTTCTCACCTACACCTATTATATCGCTTCGGAAGATATGGATAAAACCACTGGAGTCTTATGGATTAATTTTATGCTGCCTTTATGTGCTTTTTGTAGCTTCAAAGTTCTGGCTACCATTCATTTGCATTAAATGGACCTACAGAACTGAGATATTCTTCTAAAAATCTTTGTTTGTGTTCTGCAGAAGAAAGAAAGTCATACACATCTGGGATGGCATGAGGGTGAGTAAATGATGAGAGAATTTTATCTCTTTAACCGCTGCAGTGTTTAGTGGTGGATTCACCTGTTTTGGAGCTAAATCCAGGCCTGCTGAAGTTATAGTCTTTAATTTCACTGTACCAGCTTTCCACTGCCTCTCGTCCTGTACAAATCACACAGAATATATGCAGAAAACTTTTGTTTAAGCAAACGAGAACATGATACATAATGGCCGATGAAATACTATGTTTGCTTCAAAAGTTACATCCAAGGTGACTGAATGAAAATTGTGTTCTAAACACTGACCTGTGAGTTTTTTGGTAGCTGAACTCCAGGCATAGTACACATTCTCTCCATACTCTCCATTGCTATGCTTGAGGGTCCTGATTGACAGAAGGTGTTCCGCCCACTCCTGTGCAGAGCGACTCAGGTTTTTGTTTATGTTGAGGGGTGAGGCTCCATGATTTTTGCGGTATGCATTGTGAGTTTGTAGGAATTCATTCTCAAAGCTGCTGTCTGGTACAGACAAACACAAAGAGTTATTTGATGTGCAGAAAGACAAACAAATCCCAGGTTTGACTGAAAGGATATTAGTAATGAACAGTCAATTTCAACATCCTCAGATGTTTTTCAAACATATTATGGAAGACACGCTCTATGGATTTGACAGACCATAAAGAAATATTATAAAAAAATTTACTTATTTGAATTTTCATTAAGGGAATATAAACAAGCTAAAGTTGAGTTTTATCCACACTTCATGACCACTTTACTGTGTATGTATTGTATTTGTGCATAGAAGAACAACAACAAAAGCCTCCAAATACACTTATTTGTTGTTAGAATTCTGGAAACTTAAAAACTGCAACTTTAAATCCATAATTTATTCATCATAACAGTATTTAGATTAAATAAATGTGATTAGTCAAGAATTCACGAATTTCAAGAATTTCACACACCATTGCACTTGTGTATATGGCTGTGTGACAATAAAGTGATTTGATTTGATTTGATTTGATTTTTTTTAGTTCTCAGTTACCTTTTGAGCTGCTGCTAACCAGATGAGGCTCCCTCTTGGCCCCTGGTGGTGATGTTTCAGTACTGCGAGGAACTGATGGTGGTCT
Organism: Myxocyprinus asiaticus; assembly: GCF_019703515.2. Taxonomy (NCBI): domain Eukaryota; kingdom Metazoa; phylum Chordata; class Actinopteri; order Cypriniformes; family Catostomidae; genus Myxocyprinus; species Myxocyprinus asiaticus. The sequence goes on from NC_059346.1 coordinate 28,142,234, forward strand.
CGTTGTATAGATGTCAGATGGTCCATGCACTTGTCCACCTCTGTTGGCTGAATATTATGTAAGATATTTTAAATATCTGCAATATTGTAATGCTCATAAACATATCTACAGTATATTTTACAATAGGTCTGTTCCATGTCCAATATTTTAACATTTTGCCATGTGTGGCATTTGCATTCACTTTAATATGAATCGATTTTAATCTTCATAAAATAACCATGTGGATTCCGTGAAATAACCCTCCTAGAAGTGTACTAACCAGTACCAGAGGACTTTGAGTCTATAGGGGAACCTGCCGGTAAGACATTCCGCTGAAAATAGCCCGCATTGGTGATGTTTCCTGCAGGAAGGTACTGACCCACCACAAAAGTTGTGGTTCCATCAGTGGCCAGTCCCACACCTATCTCTTTTGTGTCCTTCCACACTACCTGTGTGAAGTGACCTGGAGACATCATCAGGAGTCAGTGTTGGAATAGAAACTAGTGAAGCTCTTTAACCGCCACAGTGTTACTGTTTACAGGTACCTGTTTTGGAGCTGAATCCCGGCCTGCAGAAGTTGTAGTCTTTAATTTCACTGTACCAGCTTTCCACTGCCTCTCGTCCTGTAGAAAGCAGAGAAAAAATGTACAATAGATTTATATGCTTAAATATGTGGCCACAGCATTCAATAAAATATCTCAATTTGTATAAGGAAAGTCAAAATGATATACACTGGCAGCCAAAAGTTGGCCTTAATGTACAGATTTTGCTATTTCAGAAGGAAATTGGTATTTTAATTCACCAAAGTGGCATTCAACTGATCACAGTGTATAGTCAGGACATTACTGATGTAAAAAACAGCACCAGCACTGTTTGAAAAAAGTCATTTTTGATCAAATCTAGACAGGCCCCATTTCCAGCAGCCATCACTCCAACACCTTGAGTAATCATGCTAAATTGCTAATTTGGTACTAAAAAAATCACTTGCCATAATATCAAACACAGTTGAAAGCAATTTGGTTCATTAAATGAAGCTTAACATTGTCTTTGTGTTTGTTTTTGAGTTGACACAGTATGCAATAGACTGGCATGTCTTAAGGTCAATATTAGGTCAAAAATGGTAAAAAAAAAAAAAGAAACAGCTTTCTCTAGAAACTCATCAGTCAATCATTGTTTTAGGAATGAAGGCTATACAATGCTTGAAATTGCCAAATAAAATTGAAGATTTCATACAAAGGTGAACACTACAGTCTTCAAAGGACAACTGACCCTAACAAGGACAGAAAGAGACATGGAAGACCAGATGTACAACTAAACAAGAGGATAAGTACATCAGAGTCTCTAGTTTGAGAAATAGATGCCTCACATGTCCTCAGCTGACAGCTTCATTGAATTCTACCCGCTCAACACCAGTTTCATGTACAACAGTAAAGAGAAGACTCAGGGGTGCAGGCCTTATGGGAAGAATTGCAAAGAAAAAGCCACTTTTGAAACAGAAAAACAAAAAGAAAAGGTTAGAGTGGGCAAAGAAACACAGACATTGGACAACAGATAATTGGAAAAGAGTGTTATGGATCTTAACCCCATTGAGCTTTTGTGGGATCAGCTAGACTATAAGGTGTGTGAGAGGTGCCCGACAACACAGCCACATCTATGGCATGTGCTACAGGAAGTGTGGGGTGAAATGTCACCAGAGTATCTGGACAAACTGACAGCTAGAATGCCAAGGATCTGCAAAGCTGTCATTGCTGCACGTGGAGGATTTTTTTTAAAGAGAACTCTTTGAAGTCGTTTTATTTTTATTTTTATTTTTTATTGTAATAGTAATTTTTCACATTATTAATGTCCTGACTATACATTGTGATCAGCTGAATTCCACTTTGGTGAATAAAAGTACCAATTTCTTTCCATAAGAGCAAAATCTGTACATTATACCAAACGTGTGGCCACCAGTGTGTGTGTGTATATATATATATATATATATATATATACACACACACACACACACACACACACACACACATACAGTTTAATGTGTTGTAATGAAGTTGGGACCCTGTGACGGCAGTCATGCATATTGGAGTCTGGTGGTATAGTTGCAGGCCGGAGACCTCTAAATGGGGATGGAATCTCCAAATGAGGGCGTTGTTACTCCAGAAGGGGGCGTTGTTACTCCAGAAGGGGGTTGTGCCAACTCTAAAAGGGGGCGTCACTTCCACTTGCGGTTAGGGAAAGGGTTAGATAAAGCCAAGTCTTTGTCAGCTCGTCTCCTTTGATGTTTTGAGTCGGCGACTGGTTTGCGACGAGAAGTTCCAGATCTCACGACGAACGGGCTTGTTGTGTGCGCACTCCTGCAACATGCCAAGACCAGTCGCAGACACAATGACAGTTTTCTAAACAGCTTGATATCTAGACGGACTGTGCGCACTTTGTCTATGAGCGAGAGACTGACGAGCCACAGCTAATGAAATACAGACAAAGCACAAGAGGAGAGCAATATATTGAGAAGCTGTAACACAGACTCAGGCTGAGTGGGATCCATGTGCGGTTTATTAGGACACAAGTTCAAAGTACAAACAGGCGTGGGTAGGATAACCAGGGCAACCAACAATAGAGACAAGGCAGTAAATGTAGTCAAACAGGCAGAGGATCGGGGCAGGCAGTAAAACAGCAATAGTGATAGTCCAGGCAAAACACAGTGATAAGCAGGCAGCAGAGAATCGTAAAGGGTAATCCAAAGCAGAGTCAAACACGGGCAGATCAACACAGTAAATAATAACGCTCAGAAATGTAGCCAGGGCAAACAAGACTTCACAATGAACGAACACACACACCGGGCTTAAATAGTCTGAGTGATATGAGGCAGGTGCGGAGTAATCAGTCCAGACATGTGGGCACTTGGGAAATGTAGTTCAATGTCAATATCCAGGTGAGTGAGACTTCTGGTGGTCAATTAAATAATCTTCACCGGCGTTCGTGACAGATACATGTGAAGATATATATTTTTATCAAGGTTCATTTGAAATTTCATTTGAATAAAACATTGCATTAAAATTTCATTTGAATAAAACATTGCATTAAATTTCTATAAATATTTAAAGTGAAAATTTCTAGTAATTCTCTTATTACTTTCCATATTAATTCATTACTTATTACCGCTGAAAAACAACTCAAAAGTCAAAATCTACGCAACCAAATATTTTTTTTCTAACCAAACAACATCATAACGACTATACAACTTAGCTACACAACATCTGTACTTGTATACAATGTTTTTAAATAAAATGCATTATTTTTATTGCATGAACTGCTGAATGTTAATGTGTGATTATGCTGCAAGCTGGTTCATTATCAGATCAGTCTGTAGAGTAAAATGTGGACCTTTCTTCCTTCAACCCTTATTCAGACTATGTATGCTTGAACTTTTGCTCTTGCCACACCTCCTTTTAGTCAGTGTTTCCTTTGATATATTTTATTTGTTATGTTTGTTACATCTGTTTTGTCAGTTCTGTGTGTGAGTGTGGGTAAGACTGTATGTGTATGTGTATGCATGTTTGTAAACAAGATGCAGTCCCATTTTGAGACAAAAAAAGTGTGTGAGAGAGTAAGGGAAAGAGGTTAAATGTAGGTAAAGTATTTTTAAGAAAAATCGAATTCATAAATGTGCGAAAATATCTGCATAATATCATGTGTAAAGTCACAATTGATGCCCCGGTCAAAATTGACCCGGGAAGGCAAAATATGTAACAATTTTATAAAAATGGTTAAATCTCTTAAATAATTTCTTCTAAAAATCTGATAATAATAATAATAAAAATATTCAGTCTTGACAAAGTCACAAAGTTTGATTCCCATACGAAAAACTATGTGGTATTTAAAAATTATGATTTACCTTTACCGGGTCAAAAATGACCCGAATGCAATAGGAAGGTTAAGAGTAATTTGCTTCTTATGCCAGAATGAACATTATGGAGAAGTATTTTACTTTTTAAGATGATTTTGTAAACCTTTAAGAAACTGTTAAGCTGACCTGTGAGTTTTTTGGTAGCTGAAGCCCAAGCATAATACAGATTTTCTCCATAGTCTTTGTTGCTATGCTTGAGGGTCCTGATTGACAGCAGGTGTTCCGCCCATGCTTGTGAGGAGCGACATAGGTTTTTGTTTATGGTGAGGGGCGGGGCGCCATGCTGTTTGCGAAGTGCATTGTGAGTATTTAGGAACTCAGTCTCAAAGCTGCTGCCTGACAGAGAAGAACAAAGAGCTAAATGATGTATTGAAAAAAAAAGTTAATTTAATTGCTTTCACAAATATGCCAAAGCAACTGAATTTTGGAAAGCTACAGTAGTCCTTTTGCAAATTAAGTGGTATATGGTAAAAAGGTTTATTCATTGACTATTTGATGTTTTACCAGGGTAGATTACAGGAAAATTAGCTTTAGATGAGTTCTATAGTCAGATGAAGAGACAAACCTTTAGGTAACCAAGATGTTTAAGAAAATCAAATGGTAAAACAGACTACCAAACATAGGAGTTCTAATAGGAAACTCATAGGAAAATAGATTTGAAGAAAGTCATGTAAACTCACCCGCCATGCATGTGACTATGTGACAGACTGCAAAAGAAAAAAAAAAAGAAATAAAATATTAATGTAGTTCCTACTTAAAAAAGAAAAGAAATCAATACGCAACAATAATGTTTTATTAATATTTTCCAAACAAAGCCTTTCATAGTGCAAAGATAGAAATGCAATAAAATACCATTTAATAACATTAAATGTTTCCCAAAGTCTAAGTGGGAGGTACACAAATTGAAAGAACTTGTCCCCATAGATTGCATATTCATTGCAATGCACATTAAATCTCTTAAACCTTCTTTCTCCACAATATTAATCGTCCGACAGGCTGTAGCTGTCCACTTTGCTACATTCACGCCGTTTTGAAATCCACATGAAAATAGCTGCATCTTGAGGCCTATTCAGATAGTAATTGTTTTATGTGGGGATGTAAGATAATTCCAGCATTTACAGGGGCTTGTCAGTGATTTTATTGCTGTCCAAATCCAAAATGTCTGTGTTTTTCTCCCACCACCCTCAAGAAAATTCCCAGCCAAATTACTTACTGTTTTTTGACAAAAACCAAGGTCGTGTGGTAGTTTAATTTCCATCCGAATTCACATCTTTGAGTTTAAAAGCAGGAATAAATCCAATAGTCTTTTTGGAAAACCTTTTTTACCTCTGCCAAGTGCTGTACAGTTACTGTTTGTCAAGACGTATAGTAATGTGCTTGTGTAGAAATGTTGGAAATTATTCACAATAATAAAGTTACGTCTCAGCTCCATCACACTGAGTGGGAGCCCTTACATAAAAAAAATAAATTAAAAAAAAGAGGTTGCGCTAGCCTAACTTTTCCCAATATTTTCCAAATTTTCTTTACTGCAGGTGGTATATGTGCAGCATTTCTCTCTTTCCCTATGCATTTGTGTGTGTGTGTGTGTGTGTGTGTGTGTGTGTTTTATTGCATGCTTGAGAAAGAAGAAGAGCGCACGCAGTGCATGAGAGATGAGAGTAAAGTGCTCCGTGTTTACTCTATTTACACTTTAGCATAATTCCAAATAGTTGACAAAATACACACAACGCAGTTTGTGGACTGAGGAATTTTTCATTTGCTATCACCATATGGAACAAGCGCAACTGAATTCATGTGATCCTCGACTACAAGGCACGAACTCAATGTGTTGACTAGGGCAGAACTAACCGACTAGTCGACTAAACTGTACACACTCTAATACAAATATTACATGCGACTGACCACGTGAGAAGCAAATTTCCATGTTTGTAGGATGACTGAACTCGCTCTTCCACCGTGAATTAATTATCATCCGAACACATATGTTTTATCACAGAAGAGCCATGCACATTTTCTTTTATAGGCATCACACTGAGAAACAATGACTGTCCAAATAGGGCTTTGTTTTGCTTTTGCTTGTGTTAATGTTGCTGCAGCTGCATCTGGGTTTGTTAACAGGTCATTTCTCCATCACTTTGATGCTGTATGTTTGTTTGTGGTGTGTGCGTCTCTGTTTAAGATCCTCCCAGATTCTGCCCTATTTCAACTACTGTTTGAATAGAATGCTAGAATCTAATGTCAAATTGGTAATTACTTTAATAGCATTATAAAAATATAATAATGTGTCAAACATTATAAATTTATCGTTTTGTTCAGTGTGAAAACTGCATATTCAGTTGCAGCTCCATTTATACTGCTGTGCAGTTTAACTGCACTGAACTGTAGGTGAGCTACACAAACTATAGCTATACTGCACTGATCTGAAATTGTACTACACTGAACTGCTATTATTTTGCAGGAATTCAGACATACTTCACTCAACTCTAGCAGTACTACACTGACCTGCAATTGTACTGCAGTGCACTATGTCAGTACTGCAGTTAAAAGGTATTGTATGTGCAGTTCAGTTCGTCAGTTAGCAGTAAAGTATAATTTTACAAAACTGCACTTTTACTGCACAGATTAATCAGACTGCAGTTCTTTTTTTTTTTTTTTTTTTTTTTTTTTGTAAGGGTATGCTTGTCTACATATGAGAGGTCACTCAAAAGAGCAACAATTTTACTTTTGCAAGATCATGGTTATTCTTGTGACACACTTTGACATTTAAACTTCTTCAACTGTTTCTGCTACTATGGAATTTGGAATCAGGCCAGCTACAATCAACATTTTGAATTATGTATATATACTGCTTTGCATATAGTCACACAAGATTAGTGGAACTAAAAACACATCCAACCACAATTAATCACCTTGCTCACAGAAATACCTTAAAGCCAATAGATATATTGGTATTTGTCTGTCTCATTATTGTTATTAAACCTAGTTTGTTTACAAAAGTGAAGCAGGTTTCACTGGAAATCCTTTGTGAATTTGCATGTTGTCAAGAATGTTATCAGGAAATCATTACTGTGACAATTACTTTATGTCTGGCAACAAAATGAGACTGTCTGTCTGACTGTCTCAGTAGCGGATTTAGGCATGGGTGACATGTGCAGTTGCCCAGGGCAGCACGAGGCACCCACACAGACACCCCCCAGTCAACAACTTTGGGGACGTGTTGAAGCGGGTTTCGCCCAAGGCACCATACAACCACCACCACCCCCCGCACCCCCCCAACCCCATCAACAACTTTGGGGGCGTGTTGAAGCGGGTTTGCACAGGAAGCCATACAAGCATGCACCGCCACTGGTCTGTCTCAATCTATTTATTGCAATGTCTCCAGATGTTCTCTACAATTCAAATAGCACAAATGTTTTATGAACGCTAAATACTATTTTACACTATTGTACACTATTTGATGCTTGCATTTTTTGGTCTAGCGCAAATTTGGTCTTTTTTTAATTATTATTGTTATTTAAATGCACTGGGCCACAATAGATAATAAAGTTGTTGCACTGATAATAGGTAATCACATTTATACACAGCACATAGAAAAGTCTAATAAATGTGCATACAGAAAATAGGCTTACCTGTCTTGTAGACTCAGTGCAGGATTTTGTCTTTCTTAAAATGCTTTCTATTTCCTCCCTCTTTCCTTCTCTGTCTCTTGCTGACTAGCTGTGAAATGTACGTGATATATATCTGACAAGAGATGCAACGCCCTCTAAACCAGGAAAGAGCCCACACTGACGAAACCACTGTTGTGTGTGAAACCACACTCAAACACAGTCAGCCTTATATGTATGTGTGTTTGTGGTGACCAATTACATCTATGTTCTCAATACACACACACACACACACACACACACACACACACACACACACACACACACACAGACACACACACACATACATGTTGGTGCAGCTATCCTTATGAGGACTCTCCATAGACATAATGATTTTTATACTGTATGAACTATAGATTCTTTCCCCTACCCCTAAACCTAACCCTCACAAAAAAACTTTCTGCATTTTTACATTTTCCAAAAAAAAACATCATTTAGTATGTTCTTTAAGCGATTTGAATTATAGGGGCACTAGAAATTTCCTCATAAACTATATTTATAGCATAATACCCTTGTAATTACCAGTTTGTAACCTAAAGAAATTCCCTTGTAAACCAGCTAAACCCGCAACCCCCCAGCCACCCTCCCCCCCTCCCCTTCCACATGTGTGATTAGCCTATGAAGCACACACACTATAACACACATCACTCTTCATCACAAACTAATTTGAACAGGAGAGCAAAGCTCTGACTTGTTCCATCATGTGATATTACATTTCATCAGTACATATTTGCTTCTTCTTTGAAACTGTTCTCCTTTATTGCGTTAGCACTTCCTCTCATTGTGGTTGCTATAGTACCATTGACGTTTTTGTTCCTTTTCTCATAAAAAAAAACCAAGCATAGTCATAATATCAAACACACAGCAGTTTCTTAATTTCTCAGGCTGTTTTGTTCAAAATGAGAGGTTTAGGTCATATACAAATTTGAGAACAAGAAAATCATAAAACCATGTACATCGAAAAAAAATTTTTTAAAAGTCAAACATGATACTCTGATGAGTTTAAAAGTGTGAATAAATAAATGTGAAGACATTATCTATTGTGTTTGTCATGCTTTGTCAATATCAAAACCACCTGATGAGTCAGTGTCATGGCACATGTAAGAGCTGTTAGCTCACGGTAGCCCAGGTTGGAGTCTGGCTGGGATGTGTCCAGATCTGTTCCCCCCCTCTCTCTCAACTGTCCTGTCTCTCTTGATTGTCCGAAAAAGAAAAGTAAAAAAAAAAAAAAAAGAAAAGAAGACTCTTGTAGACAGTTAATGAAACCAAAGACATGTTTAAACATGCATATTTGCATAACTTTTACCCTGATAAGTGCACATTACAATAGTTTTCATAGAGATAAACATTTTAAAAAGCAATTTGTTGTGATGATTGTAGTATTAAGAACAATCTGGTATTATTATTGTTTTTTTCTTCTAATAAGTCTTTTTCTTAGTTTTGTGTAAATGCACAAATTCCAAACCCATATTTGCTGTAAGGGGAAGTATGTAAATATTAAATATTATTGTTTTTGTTTTGTGTAAATTCAGCATGGTCTTATTAAATATGTACATAGTCAATGAGAACATTTTGTTGAAAGATTAATTTAACAAAATATCTTATAAAACCAAACTTTACACACATACACACAATTATTTATGTCCCTTATTAAGACAAAATACACCACATACTGTACACGACAAAATGCTAATTTCATAAACCTCTCATTACTGTAACGTCATCAATATCACTTTAAGGAATATTTCAGGTTCAATACAAATGAAGCTCAATTGACAGCATTTTTGGCATAATGTTGATAAAAACAAAAGTTTATTTTGACTCATCCCCCCTTTTCTTAAAAAAAAATGCAAAAATCTGGGTTCCAGTGAGGCATTTACAATGGAAGTGAATGGGGCCAATCCGTAAACATTAAAATATTCATTATTTCAAAAGTATAGCCACAAGTCATAAACAATAAGTGTGTTAACATGATTTTAGTGTTATAAAACTTACTAACCTTTCCTGTGTAAAGCAATATCTAATTTTACAACTCCGTTGCCTTGACGACATAATGCAGTAAACACTAAAAACCTAAAACAAGCCTATAAACTTTTATAAAATTATAAGCTTCACATTTTTGTCTGTAAACCCTCCAAAAATCGGCCCCATTCAATTTCATTGTACATGCCTCACTGTAACCTTTTGTTTCTTTTTTCTTTTCTTTTCTTTTTAAGAAATGGACGGATTCAAAATTAGTGTTTGTGGTAATCAATATTATGCCACAAATGCTGTCAACTGAGTTTAACTTATTTTGAACCCGGAATATTCCTCTATGGAGCAAAATCTATCCTTGAAAAATACACTTGGATTGCATGTGTCAGACAAACAATATGTCACTCCAAGAAAATTGATACTGAAAGATGCTAATAAATGCTAATGTAATACTTAGTCAATACTTTGTGATCTTTGTTAAATTAAACCAAAATCACCATTTAAGCCTGTAAGCTACTCAAGGGGAATTCCCTTTTCTTTAGGGTTAAAATGTAATGTAAAAAATTATTATAGTTTAATTCACAGTATGAAAATCCCACATGGCATTACAAGATTGTGACCACAAATGGGCAGCACAGAGATATTGTTGCAATGAGAAGTCTAAACAGCAGCTTTTGAATATGATCTACTGCAGAATCTTCTAATAAAGAGGATTCATTTTGGATTTGCAGTGATAGCCCCACATTTGCACAAACAGCTAATTTCATGTAAAGCATCCTCACTTTGTCTTATTGTGACTGCAAATACAAGGAGCAACATAATTTAAAGGCTTAGTTAATCCAAAACTGAAAATACTGTCAGAATTCAGAAAATGAATTTTTGGGTGAGCTACCTTTAATGCACAAATCAAAACCTCTTTAAACAATTACAGACTGATTTCTTTGGAATCAGCTTCCATTTGTTTTGTTCCCAATCATGTATCTTGAACTTGTGAACACACCGATAGCACTTATACAGGATCTGAGCAAAATATAAAATCTCCAGTTTGAGTTAAATCATTGAGATTGGTTAGGCTAAAAGGCTTAAAATATTATTTTTTGTAGCCTGAGTTATCAGAATGGACATCTAATGATGTGTAAACACTGTACACAGTAGAGAAGAGGCTTATTGGAAACATCGGGCAGACAAGCAACTGGACAAGGAGGCATCAAGGACACCCACAGATTTTATGGCCATATTAACACCCACAAAAAAGTTCATTAGAGTACATGATGAAGCAAAAATGTTTGGGTTTGCATTGGATCTGACCCGTCCTCCCTTGTTTACATATAGAGGATAGATTAGCTTTCTACCAACTGGCCATTATGGTTATCATTGATAATGGCATGATCATCAAACAGAAGTTGTTCATTGCATTCAAAGGCTGAATCTTTTTCTGACATTGATCAGATTTCTTCTAAATAATGAATTGCAAGTCTTTTTTTTATACAGTCCTTCCTTGTACCTTCAGTACAGTATGTCCTTTTCTATGTTTGCTATGCTCTCTCTCTCTCTCTCTCTCTCTCTCTCTCTCTCTCTCTCTCTCTCTCTCTCTCTCTCTCTCACACACACACACACACACACACAGAGAGAGAGAGAGAGAGAGAGAGACTACACACTCTCTAATGAATGTTGAATGTCACTGATGACACTGTAGAGTGTTATCCACTAACTGCTAATGGGAGAAAAAACTTTCAATTTATCTAGTCTTGTGTTGTGGTAATTTGATGTGAGGCAGTAAAAAAGTCACAAACGACCAGGAACCTGACAGGCTAAGTCATTTAAATGATTCCAGTTAGTATTTAATGTTGGCACACTGAAATAGGCTGGTGGTTGAAACCCATATTATTGTGTATATATTCCTGGAACTGATATTAGATATCATTTAGGCAGTTTGTTAATGTAGTGTATGAGCTTTATAATACAGTGTAGTAGGCAGATATTTGCTTCACTGAGCTCCTTACTTTTGCCAGCAGAACAAATAATCTCTAATAAGGTAGTTAGGAAATTAATTAGTTTGCAGCCTTTCATCACTGTTTTTTTTTTATTTTATTTTTTTTATTTGTGTCTGGATGCAGGGCATACTGGTTGCATATGCATAGATGGTTGTTTTTTCCTGTAGTTGTTTCCATTGACAATTGGAAAGATATAGATCAGAGATATAACCTTCTTGTAAATAGGCAGGCTCAAAACAATAGTATGATCTATGTGGACTATTATACAGACCATAAAAATTATCATATTCAGTTACAGCAGAATAACCATATGATTATTCTTCTTGTGAACCATTAAAGCTTCAAGCAGCAATCTGAAACAAATGAAGAGGGTACATTGCATTTCTTGGATACTATTCATTAGCTGTAAATCTTTACTTTTTCCCTTGACATAAAAAAAATCAAAAGAAAGCTATGGTACAGGAAACATTCATTGTCACTCTGTCAATTCTGCAGAAAGGCTGAGATTAGTGCTCTTGTGATTTGCTATGAGCTCACTGGCAACAGTTCTCTCTCACTCAAGAATATGTATTCTTTTAATTGTCTAATAAGTATGCAAAGTCTCTTGACACACTTTGTTTTAAAGACACTGATTTTGGTTCACCAGAAAAAAGAGCTTTTGGAAACTTAGCAGCATTATGCACCATGCATATAATAAATATACTAAATATACTGTATATTGGTCAAAACACTTTATATCTCCTCAGACTCTCATATTACTCTAAGTAAATCCATGATGACTTTATCTAATACTGTAGGTAAGAGTTATACTCAATTCAGTTACAAGCATTGCATATGTATGCCTGATTTAGACACATAGAAGCAGTACAGTGCATCCGGAAAGTATTCACAGCGCTTCACTTTTTCCACATTTTGTTATGTTACAGCCTTATTCCAAAATGGATTAAATTCATTATTTTCCTCAAAATTCTACAAACAATACCCCATAATGACAACGTGAAAGAAGTTTGTTTGAAATCTTTGCAAATTTATTAAAAAATAAAAATCACATGTACATAAGTATTCACAGCCTTTGCTCAATACTTTGTTGAAGCACCTTTGGCATCAATTACAGCCTCAAGTCTTTTTGAGTATGATGCTACAAGCTTGGCAGACCTATTTTTGGGCAGTTTCTCCCATTCTTCTTTGCAGGACCTCTCAAGCTCCATCAGGTTGGATGGGGAGCGTCGGTGCACAGCCATTTTCAGATCTCTCCAGAGATGTTCAATCGGGTTCAAGTCTGGGCTCTGGCTTGGTCACTCAAGGACATTCACAGAGTTGTCCCAGAGCCACTCCTTTGTTATCTTGGCTGTGGGTCGTTGTCCTGTTGGAAGATGAACCTTCGCCCCAGTCTGAGGTCCAGAGCGCTCAGGAGCAGGTTTTCATCAAGGATGTCTCTGTACATTGCTGCATTCATCTTTCCCTCGATCCTGACTAGTCTCCCAGTTCCTGCCACTGAAAAACATCCCCACAGCATGATGCTGCCACCACCATGCTGCCACCACCATGCTTCACTGTAGGGATGTTATTGGCCAGGTGATGAGCGGTGCCTGGTTTCCTCCAGACATGACGCTTGCCATTCAGGCCAAAGAGTTCAATCTTTGTTTCTCATGGTCTGAGAGTCCTTCAGGTGCCTATTGGCAAACTCCAGGTGGGCTGTCATGTGCCTTTTACTGAGGAGTGGCTTCTGTCTGGCCACTCTACCATACAGGCCTGATTGGTGGAGTGCTGCAGAGATGGTTGTTCTTCTGGAAGGTTCTCCTCTCTCCACAGAGAAATGCTGGAGCTCTGTCAGAGTGACCATCGGGTTCTTGGTCACCTCCCTGACTAAGGCCCTTCTCCCCCGATCGCTCAGTTTGGCCAGGCGGCCAGCTCTAGGAAGAGTCCTGGTGGTTCCAAACGTCTTCCATTTACGGATGATGGAGGCCATTGTGCCCATTGGGACCTTCGATGCTGCAGAAATTTTTCTGTACCCTTCCCCAGATCTGTGCCTCGATACAATCCTGTCTAGGAGGTCTACAGACAATTCCTTGGACTTCATGGCTTGGTTTGTGCTCTGACATGCACTGTTAACTGTGGGACCTTACATAGACAGGTGTGTGCCTTTCCAAATCATGTCCAATCAACTGAATTTACCACAGGTGGACTCCAATCAAGTTGTAGAAACACCTCAAGGATGATCAGTGGAAACAGGATGCACCTGAGCTCAAATCTGAGTGTCATGGCAAAGGCTGTGAATACTTATGTACATGTGATTTTTTTCGTATTTTATTTTTAATAAATTTGCAAAGATTTCAAACAAACTTCTTTCACGTTGTCTTTATGGGGCATTATTTGTAGAGTTTTGAGGAAAATAATGAATTTAATCCATTTTGGAATAAGGCTGTAACATAACAAAATGTGGAAAAATCACTGTGAATACTTTCCGGATGCACTGTACATTGGTTATTTACTAATGACTTTGACCATGCAATGAAAAAAATAAATAAATAAATAAAAAAAACAACATTAATTTTCCACTTGTCATGCATTTCAGCTGATTACATGAAAGGCATGACATTTTATTCAGTCAAAGGAGTGATCTGTCAAAACAGACTGAACAAATTAAATGAAAATGAATGTGTGCTGCTGACAAATCTAACAAAATTGTAATGAAACAAGACTGTTACATTTTCCTGATTTATTATTATTATTTTAACTTTTTTTGATTACACATTATAGATCTGTGTAATGCATGAGGTCATTTTTTTAATCCTTAAAATTACATAGGTTTCTGAACTCATCATGATCAAATAGGAGGATGACAACAATATTTTTGGATAAATAACAATGAACTTGATCTTTATTCAGTAAAGATATGTCAATGTTAAATATGTGTTGAAAAACATTTATAACAACAACAGCTCTGAATTGTCCGCATGCAATGTGAGGCTTCAAGAGAACTAAATAAATTGAAAATGGCATTAATTGAATCATTTACTTGATATTGTTTCTTCCCACAAATTATTCTGCATGAGTTTAGTCAAAACACATTTTCTTGTGGTGTGTTTTTGAATAATGTAGTTGAAACAGAAGACAAAAAAAAAAAAAAAAAAAATCACATGTTCTTGCAACATACTGTATTGTTATATTCTGTTCTCATCTGAGTGGAACCTCACCATTTTAGACTATAAAGGCAGCTACATAAGCCACAATTCCCACTCTAAAATCTGACTGGATGTTTTTCAAAAATGATGACAACATGGACACAGATGTTACATTTCAATGAACACTCTTTGTTTTAAACTAGTGTGGCAGCGGGGGTGTGGTCAAGCATCTCTCCGGAGAGAGAAAGCGGTAAGGGCGCTTACACCTGAGCTAAATTGTGTCTAACACCTGTCTCTAATTTCAGTGAGCACAGGGAGAGCGGCATAAATAGAGCGACACAGCACTTAGTCGGGAGAGAGACTGGATACGACAGAGCCGAGCCAGAGCAAGGATTCTTTAGTAGTGAAAGTTTATTTGTGAAAGCAGTGTGTGTTAGTGTTTAGTTTAGTGTGTAAAGGTAAACTGTAAAGTGGTGTCGTGAAGAGGGGAAAATAAAGCCTCACCTTAAGAAGGAAAAACTGCTTCTCGCTTCATCTTTTACAACTAGATTTTTAAAAGATTTCTTAGTTTTTCATCTTGGACAACCTTATTTGTCAATGATCCATTCATTTTCCAAGTAAACATGCCAACCCTCCTCTTCTTTCTCTGATATTCTGTGTTGTAATAATGCTTCTTTGCACATAACAGGAGTCATTATTACCATTATAGTATGTAATTTAGATAGAAGTACCAGACCCCCAATCATGGTGTGCTGTGCTCTCTCATTTTGTCTAAAAATACACTATACTGCATATATAAATTTTTGTTAACTCTATACTAATCTTACTTTGAAGGTTGTTAGCAAATGAAAACGATCAGACACATGAAAAACTAATAGTGACTAACAGATCATTCATTAGAAAATTATCTTCTATGGACCTCTATCACACAGGTACAAGACAAGAAAAATATGTACAGAAAATAATTGGGAATGCAAGTAGCAGTCAGCAACAACTGGGCTCTAGTCTCCAAAACGTCCTGGTTACTTTCATAACCTCCGTTCACTGTTGGAGGGAATGAGATGTTGTGTCGATGTAGTGACATTAGGGGTCACCCTTGGGAGCCCCAAACACTTCTGATCTTTGAGAAAAGGCCAATGGGAATTGGCGAGTGGAATTTGCATGCCACTCCCCTGGACATATGGGTATACCACTCATTCAGGTTTTGTACTGAGCAGCCGAGACAAGGTCCTGGCCATTTCAGAGGGTAGTTCAGTGTTGTGGCAGGAGGGACACAATGTCTCATTCCCTCCATCAGGGAACGGAGGTTACGAAAGTAACCAGGACATTCCCTATCTGTCACTCACTTGACGTTGTGTCGATATAGTGACACTAGGGGTCCCTATACAAAACGGCATGACTAACTGAACTGTGTTACGTGGACTGGCGGTGCGAGACGGGCAGACCTTGTGTGCCTCGTAGCCAGCGCACCCGGCCATCACGTGACCTCCCCCAACGCTCTTACAGGCATCACACGGTCCCCTGCACCTTGGGGACGGGTCGACTGCCCAAAAATTGGGACCGGCTGACCCAGCCGCAGCCTCTTCTCCTTTTTTCTCCCCAAAAAGAATGAAATCGTTCAGCTGGGGGCTATATAGTTGTCCGTTTCGGGAGGTGTCCCTCCGAAGGGGAGGACAATGCGGAGACAACATCTTGCCCAGAGGGGGGGTATTTGCGTGGAAATATGTCACATGGTCTTACCGAGTTTTGTCGGAAATATCTCATGTGGAGAAGTCCTGTGGTAGGTCCTACCCGAGGGGGGAGGAGCTCTACAAACACAGTGACCAGGGCAGAGGGACCTCTGCTCAAGGAAGATGCGGTTTACCAATAGGGAAACCATTTTGCAGAAGATACATCACACGGGGTTACCTACGGGTAACCAGCGCATGTGGAGCACCTACCCCAGCACAGGGTCTAATCAGCACACGTACTGGGCCGGCCGTGAGTTTCTCTGAAAATCCGCCTGCCACAGGGCTAAGGAGGAAGGTCATCCAGGGTCCACGACATTGTGAACACGACTGGGAGTCAAAGCGCACAAAGCGCACGTCTTCACCTCAGGTAGGGGAAAGGCACTATGCGCAAGCGGTACACCCGGCCAGCTTTCCCGGAACTTACCTGCTCGTACCTGACAACACACGGGACGAGACCGGTTCAACCTGGAGATTGTAAAACCTCACTGCTCTGCTCTGCAGATGTCTGCTAAAGAGGCGCCATTGGTCAGGGCCCAAGAGGCCGCCATACTCCTAGTAGAGTGGCTCACAGCCCCAAGGGGGGCGGCAAATCCTGGGCGTGATATGCCATAGCGATGGCGTCAATGACCCACTGGGCGATCCTCTGTTTGGAGACAGCGCTCCCTTTCCGCTGTCCACGAAAGCAGACAAAGAGCTGCTCTGAGCTTCTAAGGCTCTGCGTGTGATCCAAATAGATGCGTAAAGCATGCACCGGACACAGCAACGCCAAGGCTGGGTCTGCCTCCTCCTGGGGCAGCGCTTGCAGGTTCACCACCTGATCCCTAAACGGGGTCGTGGGAACCTTGGGCACATAGCCCGGTTGGGGTCTCAGGATCACGTGAGAGTAGCCGGACTGAACTCCAGGCACGTTTCGCTGACAGAGAATGCCTGCAGGTCCCCTATTCTCCTGATGGAAGTAAGCTCAGTCAGGAGGGCAGTCTTCAAAGAGAGTGCCTTTAGCTCAACTGACTCCAGGGGCTCGAATAGAGCTCCCTGTAGGCCCCAAAGGACCACAGAGAGGTCCCACGAGGGGATGAGGCGCGATCTGGGGGGATTCAACCTCCTAGCACCTCTCAGTATCCTGATGATCAAGTTGTGTTTCCCAAATACTTACCGTCTACTGCATCATGATGTGCCGATATAGCGGCTACATACACCTTCTACATACACCTACAGGGACAGCCACCCCTCCAGCCTCTCCTGCAGGAAAGAAAGCACCGATCTGACTGCGCATCTTTGGGGCTCTTCACGTCAGGAAGAACACCACTTAGCGAACAGATGCCACTTCAAGGCATACAGGCATCTCATTGAGGGAGACCTGGCCTGAGTGATTGTGTCTACCACTGCAGGTCCTTCCTCAGGGAAATTTGCCAGGGAGGGGCTGTCGCGAGGAGCGTGAGGTCTGTGAACCAAGTCTGGGTGGGCCACTAGGATGACCTGCTCCTTGTCCTCCCTGACCTTGTACAACGTCTGTGCAAGTAGGCTCACTGGGGGGAACGCATACTTACGCAGCCCCAGGGGCCAGCTGTGTGCCAGCGGGAGGATTCCCGGGAAGCGAACAGGTCTATAAGCGCTTGACCGCATCGACTCCAAATCAGCTGGACCACCTGGGGGTGGAGTCCCCTGAGTGTGACCTGCCGTGACAGCATGTCCGCTGCGCTGTTGAGGTTGCTCAGGATGTGAGTGGCTCGCAACGACTTGAGCTGCTGTTGACTCCAGATGAGAAGACGGCGAGCGAGTTGCAACATTTGACAAGAGCGCACGCCACCTTGGCGGTTGATGTATGCTACCATCGCTGTGTTGTCCGTCCGGACCAACATGTGCTTGCCCTGGATCAACGGCTGAAGCCTCCACAGGGCGAGCAATACTGCCAGCAACTTGAGGCAGTTGATGTGCCAACACAGTCGCGAGCCAGTCCAAGGGCCGGCGACTGTGCGCCCGTTGTACACGGCACCCCAGCCATGCTTGGAGGCATCCGTTGTAACCACGACGCACCTGGAGACCTATTCTAGGAGAACCTCTGCCTGTAGAAATGCTAGGTCGCTCCAAGTACTGAACAGACGGTGGCAGACCGGCGTTATGAGCACGCGGTGTGCCCCGTGGCGCCATGCCTATCTCGGGACTTGAGTCTGAAGCCAGTGCTGAAACGGTCTCATATGCATCAACCCGAGCGGCGTGACCGCCACTGAGGATGCCCCAGGAGCCTCTGAAATAGTTTCAGTGGGACCGCCGTTTTCCATCTGAACGCTTTCAGACAGTTCATTACCGACTGTGTGCACGCCATCATCGAGACTGAGTCTAACTCCATGCCGAGAAAAGAGATGCTCTGAACCGGGGAGAGCTTGCTCTTTTCCCAGTTGACCCGAAGCCCCAACCGGCTGAGGTGCCTGAGCACCAGGTCCCTGTGCGCACACAACAAGTCCCGCAAGTGAACTAGAATCAGCCAGTTGTTGAGATAGTTGAGGATGCGAATGCCCACTTCCCTTAGCGGGGCAAGAGCTGCCTCTGCGACTTTCGTGAAGGCGTGAGGTGACAGGGACAGAACAAAGGGGAGGACTTTGTACTGGTATGCCTGGTCCTCGAAAGCAAACCATAGGAAAGGCCTGTGTCGAGGTAAAAACGAGACGTGGAAGTACGTGTCCTTCAGGTCTACCGCCGCAAACCAATCTTGATGTCGGATGCTCGCTAAAATGCATTTTTGCATCAGCATCTTGAAGGGAGTCTGTGCAAGGCCCGGTTCAGAACTCGCAGGTCCAAGATTGGCCGCAACCCACCACCTTTTTTGGGTACGATGAAGTAGGGGCTGTAAAACCCCTTTCCTCATCTCGGCTGTAGGGACAGGCTCTATCGCTTCCTTCCGTAGAAGGGACGCGATCTCTGCGCTCAAGTCAGCGGCATTCTCGGCTTTCACCAAGGTGATGCGGATGCTGTTGAACCTGGGCAGGCGCCTGGCGAACTGAATCGCGTAGCCGAGTCAGACGGTCCTGATCAGCCACCGCGATGGGTTGGGGAGCACGAGCCACGGCCCCAAGCTCCGGGTGAGGGGGACCAAGGGGACAATCGCGTCGGGCGTACTGGCGGGTGGGGCCTCGTGGCGGGGCGGAGCCTGAGGCGCAACTGGTGGCTGTGCTGAGTCCGGGGACATCGAAGCACTTACCTGGCTCCATATACCCACCGTAGGAGCGGTCTGGGACGAGGGAGGAGGGAAATCATCCTCGCGGCCTGTTGCGACCGTCCTGTCATGGGCGTGATTGTGCCACAGCGGGGCGCATGGGGGCGGGGGCCCTGCCTCCGCAATGCCGTACCTGCCAAAAAGGAACGGTTCCCGGCGGTCGTAATTACGACCTGTGTGACCCAGGAAGTGAGGAAACCGCTCTTTTGTTGAAAATGTGGCGAAAACAACAGAAAAGGTAAATAAGGATTTTCCACCCAGGCCTCCACCGGGGGATGGAGTGGTCTGCTTACCAGCTCCTGTGCAGCGGGTTCCTGGCTCCCTGGGTCACCCGTCTCAGGGGCGCTTTGAAGCCTTCCTTGGGTTCTTGGCGGCCGGCCTTGAAACAGGTGGCGTCTGCTTTCTGCGGGTGGCTCCACGCCGGGGCCAGTCTACTGGACCTTGAGTTGCGCCAGCGCAGGATGTGTTGTATGGCCTCCGTCTGCTTTTTGACCACCGAGAATTGCTGGGCGAAATCCTCTACGTGTCGCCGAATAGGCCAACTTGGGAGATGGGGGTGTCAAGGAATCGTACCTTGTCAGCCTCCCTAGACTCAACCAGGTTGAGCCAAAGGTGGCGCTCCTGGACCACCAGGGTGCACATCGCCTTCCTGAGAGTCCGCGCTGTGACTGTCGCCCGGAGGGCGAGATCAGTCACTGAGCGCAGTTCCTGAATCAATCCCGGGTCAGGACTACCCTCGTGCAGTTCTTTGAGTGCCTTGGCTTGGTGCACTTGCAGGAGAGCCATGGCATGCAGGGCGGAGGTGGCCTGTCCAGCAGCACCGTAGGCCTTAGCCTCCAGTGACGACGTAAGCCTACAGGCCCTGGATGGGAGCCTTGGGCGGCTCCGCCAGGTGGTGGCTCTCTTCGGGCACAAGTGCACTGCAACCGCCTGATCCACCTGGGGAATCGCCGAGTATACCCTGGCTGCACCACCGTTGAGGGTATTGAGAGCGGAGGAGCCCGCGAACTGGGTCCAGGCAGTAAAAGGTGCCCACCACGATCATGTGAGCTCATCACGCACCTCCGGGAAGAAAGGTACCGGGGCGGGGTGCAGCCGTGAGCGGTGCTCTGGGCCCAGGAACCAATCATCGAGCCATGAGGGTTCAGGGGGGAGCAGAGGATTCCACTCCAGCCCAACGCTCGCAGCCACCCGGTCAAGCATGGCTGCCAGCTCAGCGTCAGCCTGTGACTGGGCTACCGCTCCCGAGGGTGGGAGCACAGCCGAGTCCTCCATGTTGGACTGGACGAGCCCGCTCTCCGATGCTGCTATCGACAACTCATCCTCTCCCCGCGGTCTCATCCCAGAACTCGACCAGGGCACACAAGTGTGCTTTGGAATGGGAGGTCCGTGGGGGTTTTCCCGGTGGAGAAGCTCCCATTGAGGTCCCCAAATCACCCCCAGTGCTAACCATCTCTGCCTCATACCCGTAGGTGGAAGGACCGAGGCGGGGAACCGCTGGGGTGGCTTTCCCTCTGACGAAAGAAAGCCGTGACCACAACGTTGCCATGGTCATGTTCTCGCAATGAGGACACGAACCATCCACGAAAGGGAAGCACCCAAACACGTGAGACAGCGATCGTGGCCGTCAGAAGCGGAGTGATAGCGACCGCAATCAGGAATAATACATAAACGAAAAGGCATCTTGAAAAAGATGCTTCGTAAGTGCCACTCTTTTAATAGGAAAATATACTCTTTGTGAGGAAAGAATATACTCTTTTAGATGCTGAAGCGCCCAGGGACGTTCTCTGTACAACACCGGTGCAAGAGGGGGAGAAACCGCTGTTATGTGCTGTAAATCCAACAGCTTCACTGGATATTAGAGGTGAATGGATCAGCAGAGTAATTCAGCTCGCTGAACACAACCGCTCGGCTCCAAAGAGAAAATCTGAATGAGTGGTTAAAAGTCAGCTCCTTTTATACCCGTATGTCTGGGGGAGTGGCATGCAAATTCCAGTCGCTAATTCCCATTGGCCTTTTCTCAAAGATCAGAGGTGTTTGGGGCTCCCAAGGGCGACCCCTAGTGTCACTACATCGACACAACGTCAAGTGAGTGACAGATAGGGAACTCCATGTGTGGTGGTCCCTTTTTGCCATGAAACTCACAGAAACAAAGATATCCAAAAACTAGCCCAGAGGTTGAGAAATAATTGATTTTGTAATGAATAACTCTTGACTTCCTCTAGAGTCAATTAGCTATAGGCCAGGTTTCCAGTTCCCTCAAGGCACACTATAAATCACTGCACACTGAGACAGCCTCACATCAACTTCAAATTATCAAAATTTTATTAGTTCAAAATGGATACTGCGAGGGATATGTCAAACTTAATTTGTGTGTCACATAAATGTCAAACCATATTTAAAGTTTGTGTGCTGTAAGACTGCTGTATAAATTCAGCACACCATCATGGTGATATTTACATGGGCTGTTCTACATGGGTTCTTTATATCTATTAGTCAGTCAGGCTAATCTCGACAAAACACACTGTAACATTGTTACACCAAACTTTGTCAAAATGCTATGATAAATATTAACAAATGTTTTTAAGAAACAGTTTCCAATTTGGCAGATCTTGGGCTTTGCTGTATTTAGTTTAGGTTGTTGTGAGTCTTTTTTTCTTTATTTCACCATTCTACTTATCAAATAATAAAGTACTGATCACAAAAAAGAAACACAGTAATAACACACTGAAAATACCCAATCAACTAACAAATACTGAGTGGTGATTAAAAACTTCTGCTTCTTTAATAGCTTCATTTTTAGAGCTTCTCAAACCCACTGACAGTGTATAAAAAGTGGTAACATGCTATTTTTACCTGAATTGTCTATTTTTCTTGATCTAACCCTAAATATTGCTTTTGTTGGTGTAACCAAATGTGGTTAGATTGGTTTAGTCATGTTGAATAATAATTTTGACTTTACATAATTTGAGTTGACATCTAAATTAATTTAGAACATGAAGAGCATGTTTTATCTAAAACATTTCTTTTCTTTTCTTTCTTTCTTTCTTTTTTTTTTTTTGACAGTGTGATTGATAGTGTGATTGATATACAACAACAAAATGGTGGCTATAGGATGTATGCATCAAGAAAGGAAAACCTCCATTTATTCATCTATGGGATACATTTATAAAACATTATTCCTCAGGACTGCCTATTGTGGTGCTCTCCAAGGTACCAATTTCCTATCACTTTTGGTGCTGAATGGAAAATGTTCTGAATGCTCTCACAGAATGCTGCCAACCATTTCCTCTTCCACTCCTGAAACCTTCAAATGCACAAACAGTAAAAACTAAGAGTCCAATTGGTCAAGACTCACAGGCAGAACTCATCAAAGCAGCAGTATATGAAATGTGCTGATTCTATACATCAGGATGCCCTAAATTTCTACCTCAATGTCCTGTCTGAAATCTGAACTGTTAAAGGAATATTCCAGGTTCAATACAAGTTAAGCTCAATCGACAGCATTTGTGGCATAATGTTAATTACCACAAAAAATATTTTCAACTCCTCCCTCCTTTTCTTTAAAAAAAAGAAGTGGCTCATCTTCGCAGAGATGGGCCACTTCCATTAAAATGAATGGCAGAAACTGGAACGGTCAACAGATGTAGACAGGAAGTCCCGCCTTACAGGTAAATGAGCCAATCACATTTTAGATACAGACGTCGCCTGTAAATCATCTCAACAATGTGCATGCACATTAGCTATACAAACTGGGAAATTTTGTTTTTTAGCGTAATCTATTATCTGCACAGTTTTTTATTCCAGTGTTGTCAGATGTTATTGCTGATTTTAAATATGTTCTTAGATAATAGTCTTGACCAACCATTTTGGAGATTTCGGTCTTTCCCCATTCAAGTAGATCGGAGCTGCACTGTCATGACTGGAAATAACTCCCCGAAACTGTTCCAAAGATTGCCGCCAGTGGACTGACTTGCTAAAAAGACTTTGCAACGAGTACATTTTTCAGAGAACTGAAAGGGTGACAAGAGGTTCTCTAGGGTCCCACCTTTGTGGCACCAAAATGGTGCCTTTTTATTTTTACATACATGTAGAAGATGGGGGATAATTAGGTTAACTTAAGTGTATGAACAATAATAATAAAAGAGAGAGAGAGAAAAATGTGCTGTGTCAGTCACCCTTTTTAAATTGCTTAAAAAACTGGGAGACACTGACAACGTTATTGTTTGTGCACAATAGGATTGCAGAAGTGGTTCCCAAAACAGCAGCACCATTCATTTTGTATCTGTATCTTTAAATGTGTCTAAAGCCCAACAGGAAAGAAAAATCACCAATGCAATCGCTTACAGTAAGTATCTCCATCCTGAAGCATTTCCGGTAGCTTCATTTTTATATAACCCAGAACTGTCAAAACAAAATGACTAGTACATACTTTTTATAAGCTAAAATAGAACAAATAAGGTATATGTAAAAAATTTAAATAAACATTAAGGTGTCATTATCAGATCTTTAAAAAAGACACTGAGGCAACAACTTTCTCAAAGGACATAAAACGTTTACCTAAAGTGTCTAATCCAGATGTGTACTATTATCTTTTTGACACTGAGAGGAGATTAATTATTTCCTCAGCGGAAAAGTTGGGATTATTTGATCACTCTCATTATAATCAATTAAGCTGTTAACACCGCAAGCGCGTGACATGCGCAGCTTCATTCATTATTATTGGAGCGATCTATAAGATCTCTTTTGGAACACCCTAGAAAGAAATACTCTGACTTAACTAGCCAGCTAGACTCTAAATATCAAACTATCAATTTGTTCGCAAAAATTTCATTCAGTGATGTCTCGCTTCACTGCTGAAGTTCATAAGTCCATTTGTTGTATCTTTTTCAGAAATCTAAACACAATTTCGTTAGTTCCAAGCATCCAGGGAGCATCCAGCCATGGAATGACATGGTCCAAATTTTTAAACTGACATTTGAGGGGGCTGGGGGGTGGGTATCTGTGTATTGACGCTGATTACCACCCCTGGAGTCGCGAATTCGAATCCAGGGTGTGCTGAGTGACTCCAGCCTGGTCTCCTAAGCAACCAAATTGGCCCAGTTGCAAGGGAGGGTAGAATCACATGGGATAACCTCCTCGTGGTCATGATTAGTAGTTCTCGCTCTCATTGGGGTGCGTGGTAAGTTGTGCGTGGATGAGTAGCATGAGCCTCCACGTGCAGAGTCTCTGCGGTGTCATGCACAACGAGCCACGTGATGAGATGTGTGGATTGATGGTCTCAGAACGGAGGCAACTGAGACTTGTGCTCCACCACCTGGATAGAGGTGAGTAACCACACCACTACGAGGACCCACTAAGTAGTGGAAATTGGGCATTCCAAATTGGGAGAAAAGGGCTAAAAAAAAAAAAAAAAAAAGCTGACATTTGAGGAAACTCATAGTTACTGCTACGAATCACTATGAACAGCCTCCTACTGCTGTTTTGAATGTGTTTGACAATTAAACCGAAATGTTCTAGGAACAAAGACGTAACTTCCCAAACCAATGAATATTATAAAATGATCTATAGATAGTTTATAGTTTTCCAGCCATCTTTTGCCAGTCTACCTGATTTACAGAAACCTCCAGCTAAGAAAATTTAATAATTTAGACAGCTCTTAACAGTTATGGACTTCAAATAGTCCATTGCTGGTACACCTAGTGCACTCTTTCAGAGTTCCATTACCCGCTGAGCAAAATGCACAGGCCATAACTAACTGCTGTCAGCAAACAATCCAGCCCCCTTCAAATTTAAGTTATTTCTGCCCCAACCTTCTGATAGAAACAGGGACAGACTGGCTTAAAAATAAAGGCTACTGAAACTGCCACTAGCCAGGTCATTTTTAAAATAGAATATTGCCAAATAGCAGACGGCAGTCAGTCCCTTTCCATCCTTGTGTCTGGAAGAAAGAAAACAGCTAATCACAGTCAATGATGTCCAAAATACCATCAGTAAGTCATTTTCAGCATCACACCTCAATATCCATCTCCTGACTGAAGGCAGTTGTCATTTTGATCAGATAACAGCACTCCGTTCTAAAATTCATGGCAGATTTATTTTTTTTAGACAGAAATCTAAAAAGTCTTCTGAAAAACACCTAAAAAAAAAAGGTGAAGCTCTCAAAATCATAGATATCTTGATATATCTAGTGGTATCCTTGACGACATTGAAAGTGTGTTTGATGCAATTCCCCCTTTCCATCACTGTGTGAAATGGAAACGGATGTAAAAATGTTCCTTTGAAACCTCCACATAAATACATACAAAAAATTTTTTTTAAATAAAAATAGGCTATATTGGTGTAAGGGGGTTTCGAGGAAAGGAGGAGGCGAGAACCGGCTTGACAACTTAATAATTTATTAAACAAAAACCCAAACAAAAACACACAACTAAAAACACAACACAGCTGTCTGTAATTCTCTCTCTCGAACTGTCGTCCCCGGCCGCCTTTATCCCTCGCGCGCCCCATCAGGCTGATTGGGGACCGGGTGTGTCTCATTCCAGCCCGGCCCCGCCCTCCTCAGCTCTACACTCCTCCCGGCGTTGCCTCAGGCCGGGGAGCCCCCGGCATGACGTACATCCTTATGTACGTGCCTTATGCCCCGACTGCCGGCGGGTCCTCCCCGCCTTCCTCGACCTGGGAGGAGAAATAAACACAACACAAAATGGCGAGGGAAAGGCCAACACGGAGCGGCAGAGAGAGAGGAGAGAGAGAAAAAGAAACTCACCGGTTCTCTGATGCGCCGTCGCGTGGTCCTCGATCACTACTCCACCCTCTCAGGCGGACTGCAGCCGCTCCTCCCCGGGCGGACCGGAGTCAGACCTCCGACCCCCAGCGGACAGAACGCCCCTCCGCGTTCCCGGCGTCCCGTGGAGACTCTCCTCCGCCCCTGGCAGCGGCCCTACCACTCCAGGCGGTCGGGGAGTCACTTCCCTCCTCCCCCGCGGACGGCGGTCTTCTCTCGACCCCTCCGCGTTCCCGGGGGACGGCAGGGCACTCCTCCGCCCCCGGCAGCGGCTCCCTCGCTCCAGGCGGTCGTGGAGTCCCGTCCCCACTCGCCTCGCGGACGGCGGCCGTTCCCCGCGTCCGGGTAGTCGGGCTACTCCGTCCCCCGTCGGACGGCAGCGGCGCTCCCCTGGGTGGACGGCAGTGTCGAGGACTCTGCGACGGGAATCCCTCCTCCTTCCCGGGTTTCGGCACCAGTGTAAGGGGGTTTCGAGGAAAGGAGGAGGCGAGAACCGGCTTGACAACTTAAATAATAATTTATTAAACAAAAACCCAAACAAAAACACACAACAAAAAACACAGCACAGCTGTCTGTAATTCTCTCTCTCTCTCGAACTGTCGTCCCCGGCCGCCTTTATCCCTCGCGCGCCCCATCAGGCTGATTGGGGACCGGGTGTGTCTCATTCCAGCCCGGCCCCGCCCTCCTCAGCTCTACAATTGGTTATCTATAATATTGCAGTTGCTGGTTAAATTCATAAAGTCCGCCCATTGCCAAAGAAATGAGAAAATAAAACTGTGCCCCTGTCCACTGCTTTGCGTTACTGTTTGTTTTATTTTCACATCATAATTGCTTCAACAATGCACAAGAGGCAGCATCCTCTAAGTAGTTAACAGTTCTATGTGTTTTTTGTTAATAGCATTGGAAGCAAAAGTACATTTTTATTCAGTATTCATAATTAAATTTACACTTAGTCATTTAGCAGATTTACACTTAGTCATTTACAGTGCTAAGTAAACAATCAATGTCCCAACATATACTGTAAAAAAAAAAAAAAAAAAAAAACTCTAAGCTTTTGAATCAGCATTTGAATCAGAGGCATTTAACAACACAATGAATACACTTTTTACACAATGGGTGAAAAAAAAAAAACCTCATTCAAGGCTAGCTAAGGGCCAAATATTGTTAGTTTCTACAATAACTTGGGTCAGCTGCATGCTCAGCTTTGTGAATGCAGAACACAACATGTGTGAAAATTAAGAAAATTAAATTAAATTATTTACTTGTACCACTATCCAAATGAAATTACTTATTGGGTGTCAGAATTTTATGGAATTTTATGGTTAAAAAAAAGGGGGTAAATCATATAGTAACAAGGCTATGTGCAAAATGTGGAACACAGCTCAATATTAAATTTTTGGTGATTCAAATTTGTTAATATTTAAAAAATGTAATACAATGAATTAAATATCAGTTTAATAGATAATGTCAAAATTATTACACTGTTTTCTGATTTAATTGTTGGATGCAGTCTAGAAGATCTGGGACAGGTCAGGGGTTATACAGACATTTGATTTGTTTAATGATTTGTTTAACTCAACATTTAATAATAGTTTATCAAAAAGTTAGGCTCTATGGTTTAGTTCTCATGAAAAAAATTAAAAAACAAAATATGGAATTTGTGCCTTTAATGCTTAAAAAAAGAGAAAAGTAATAGGACACAAAAATATACAAACATACTGAGACTTTAACCTCCTTTCTATTACCAGTTACCACCACTGATTAAATGGTACAGTACTAGCAGAAAAGCCTAAGGAAACAAAACAGTCATCACTGTTCCTGTACAACTGTGGTGCAAGCTTCTCTCTCTTATATCACTCTTCTGCTGCTCAATTGAGTTGCACTGTGTATAAAGTTTTTCTTGTGCACAAGCAATGTCAATACTCTTTTATAACAGGTTGCTATTAAATTGTGCATATTTGTCACCTTCTCATATTTCTCAGCACATTTAAATTCAACAGTGAGCTTTTAAAAGTATTCATGGCACTGACAAAGGATGGAACACCTAAAGAGGTTACAAACATTATTTCTCAAATGACTTAGGCAACTGATCAATACTGTGCCTGGTGTGTTTTTTTTTTTGGGGGGGGGGGTTGGTGAAAATTTTCCCCTTTGATGCAGCTCTTAAACCTCATTCCAAAATTGGCGTGTTGTCACAAAATACATGAAAGCCAATGGCATTGAAATCACATACATCTAAACTGTCATAACACTTCCTGAGGTGGTAACTTTAGAATGTTTGAAGATAAATACGAATGAGATATAAGAGCTATGGCAAAGGGGAAGATTTTCAGGGAAAAACTACTTAAATTCCGGTCTGTTCCTCACACAAACCTAACAAATCAAACAAACATATATCATAAGACTTAAAATATAGTGTAAAAAAAATAGAATGGACCAGTTTTATGAGGTTTTTGTCTTTTTGGAAGCCTGACAGTAAAATTCAGTGTACTATTTAATTGTATGGAAAAGAGCAGCTTTTCTGTTCAATGGAAACCAGAAAATCACACATGCAGGCTTGGAACAACATGAGGGTGTGTAATTAATTACAGAATTTTAATTTGAACATTAATTGAATAGATTTCATTTAATTTGCCTCTGATATCTTTCAAAACAAGTTGCATACAACACCATAATGATGTCTGAATGTTTAATTTTTTTATTTTATTACAGTACAAGAGTGACGTTTTGGTGGTGCAGGATTTTTTGAGATGAGGACATCTCCTCATGAGAGTGTTTTCATGCACATAGATATGAGTGCAAGAAAGAGAGAGAGAGCAACAGAGAAAGAATGCCTCAGCTTGATGTTTTGCAGGTTGATGTGTAGTGGTTTGTATGTGTATGTGCTTGGGAGAGCAGTTGATTCTATTTTCAGATGTCTATTCTGAAAATTGTAACATATTCCAGAAATAGAACAGGGATAACAAAGATAAAATGAAATACGAAAAATCACTTACCAGTAATGTTGAATAGATAATTAAAGACAACATGCCAGGCACGTTGACATATTGCAGGATTCTGGAATTCTGAAAGATCAAACCAATAATAGATTGCAGTGGATTTAAATATCATGTTTTATTAGTCTATAGGTTTCTTCTGGTCATTATGCTCCCATACACAGATGATCTCCTTTCCCTGATATCTTAAAATAGTCTACCAACAGGACATGTTATAATCTTTCCGAACACCAACCCAACACTTGTCAATACAGTAAATAAGTGGAACAAATCACACAGTGCCATCTACAGACTACAATTAATGCAAACATTTATAAATGAATGGAGGGCCCCATTCCTTATACAGTATCATTTACAGTACTTACCTAATGCGTGTACAGTACTCCATCTTCCACTGCTTCATTGAGTCAAATTTCTATACATTATGATGTTCAGTCTTTTATGTGTTTTAGATCCTCCAGTAACATTTATTTAATCTATATTTTTGCACATTTTGAAAGTTTCTCTTCACCAGTCACGTTAGGTTTGATGACGCATTAACGTGATACTGAAAGCCGATTGGCTTGAATGCTTACATGTAACTCTGATGATGATTGGTTATGAATGTGGAAGGAGGCTAATTTAATTTTGCCTCTGTTTTGCCTTTTTTGGCCTAATTTTTAATGGAAGCAGATGACGTTAGGTCATTTGAATATCCCTTTTCATTGGTCAGTTTACTAATGACAGGAGGCTCTATGTCGCCAGCTTCCTCTGACATTCATACTGATTCATACAGTGATTAAAACGTACCTGGGCAACCATGCATGAAAAAAAAGAAAAAAGAACATATTTTTTCATTAAAGGCATCTGAAATGATTAGGTAAAGTAGGTAAAATGATTTAAACAACTGATAATTTTATCATTTTTGTTGTAACGTATTTTGAATAAATTTTTGAGGAGTCTCAGCATCCCTAGCCTCCTCTGACGAACCGCCACTGATGTTTTATGTTGTTATGGAGGTTCAGTATATTGTGCATATTTTGTTCCTGTTTGTATGTGGGGGTAGGGGGAGTGGAGGTGTGTGTAGATGTTCTTGTGTGATAAGAGAGTAAAACTGTAAAAGAGAGGGGGAGAGAATATGCATCTGACACATTGTCTGATACACAATAAACAGGTCTCTGATAAATCTCTTCAAAAATATTTGTCCTTTGATATGTCAGCTATGTAAGCCTGATATCAATGTTTCATAAAAATATCAAAGGATGTTCTTGATGGCTGTCAGTACATGTAAAAACTCAGTGTTGCACATCAAACATTAGGATAACAGCCTCCAGCTGCTCCAGGTACATGATCAAGCAACAGTACTCATGATAAGTCACCATTACAAGGATGCATAATTAATTGAGTTTGCACTCTTCATTTTCACCCTCTTACTGAGAAAATCTCAATGCATTCAAAGCTTTGCATGGCTTTACAATAATAAGGATATTTAAAGGTTTAAAATCTAATTTGATATAAATAAATCGCATTTGTTTCTGATTTGCACAATAGTTGAATTATAGTCAATGTTTGTCAAAATTGCATTCTTCCACAGGTCAAAATTTCCATCTACAGTGTAGTAGGAGATGCTAGTAAGAAGCAAAACAGGTAGCCGATCATCAGAGTTAAAAATGTAAGCCTAGTAAGAGCGTTGGATTATTTAAAATACTAATTTAACTATTAATAAGCATGACATGTTCATGTGATTGTACTTAAACAACCTGATGGTAACTTATGGCAAGAATACACAATTAATCCCATAGTCTCTTCTTGGACACTTGGACAGTATGCACCTTACAAAGTTATCAAATTACAGTGACTTGTAAGTGATCAAACATGTAACTTGATCTGACTGACATTTTGAGACATTGTGCTTAAAATACTTACCTCCACTTAATCTCAAAAGATATTAGACTAATCTCGAATGATGCGTTACTGTGGGGAGAATCGGTAGATATCGGAGGGTCTGTCTGTGAAGAAAGCTTTGGAGGTCTATTAAAACTGCCATGGTGATAAATAATTGAAACAAAAGCAGCTGTGGAAGCAGCTGAATAAGAATATCTCAAATTATAGTCATATGTGTTACCACGTTATGTCATATAGTTTCAATTTAGTATAAATATTGAACGAAGTAAAGGCTTTTACAGCTACCTCATTGCCCTCAGGTAATTAGCAGCTAAAGTATAGTTTGTTTCTCTCTTTCCCTCAGCAGAAGTTGGGCGGGAATCTCTCCATCTGGTTTTTATAGTGGAAGCGCATCGCGTGCAGTAGTAGCAGTTGTCTGACTCGGGCGGCGGGAAAACACCACAACGTTTACTCAGAAATAACTTGTATCAAATTCTTGGATATTTCTTAGGTTTTTTTCGATTTTTCCCTTAAAGAAAATTTATTGTTTCTTCAAGAATCAAGACTGGGAAAGTTTAGCTCATTAAAGGTGAGTAATTGTTTAGAATTTAAATTGTATATCTAGTTGTATTTTAGTTTGCACGTTATGTATTTTAAGCGATGCAAAATTTGTATAATTTTTATAGACCTGTAGTACTGATATATAGCCTATAATTCAGAATATCATTATTAATATCGATTCTATCAAGTTTATATATTTATTTTTTGTAATAAATATTTTATTTATATTATCTTTAGGTTTGCATGGACATTTGGTACATTAAAATGATATAGCCTATTATCATTTATTATTGTTATCGTGCACTTATGCATAATTCATTTATAGTTAGTTGCTGTTTATACCCACAACTGTTCCTCGCGTTTCTTCTGTATTGCTTCTGTGTGTTCATAGTAAGTGGCTTTGTGACTTTAATCTGTTAGAAGTGCACTCCCGATGCAATTGCATTACGGGCGACGTTAACCCACATCTGTTTAGATTTTAAGTTTTTACCATAATTTGCCATGTAATTCCCTCTAACAGCTGTTGTACCATAGCGTTCACGGAGCAAAGTGAGGACGATGTGACATTTTTGGGACGCCAGCAGGGGACAGCACATCTCAGTGTGGTGTGTCTAGTCAGGGAGCACACTTACAAAACAGTGTATTATAGTTTATAAATCAAAGTTCTAAGAAAGTTTTTCTGTTTTTAAGAAAGTTCAAGAGTTCAAGAACAAATCAATGAGTTAACTGAGTGATTAATTATAAGGAGTAATAGATGGGTAGACTATTTGGTATGTTTGACTGTGGGATGTCAGACTTTTGACTATGAAGAAGATTGTGAAGAACCAGTTAGTGAAAAGAGGTAGTACAGTGTCATTTTTAGGATAATCTGATTTTGAGCATAATTTCCTTCATCTAACATACCATGTACTTATTACGGTATGGCAAGTTGCAGTCCATACTGACAGGTTTCATACTATAAGGTCAACCTGATGCATCATTGAGCTGCTCCATAGAAAAGTGGCATACTACTGGTTATTGTGCTGAATGATATTTATTCACAAACAAGCATGAAAAATGTGAGAACAGCAGGTTATAATGCAGGCGTTTATATATATATATATATATATATATATATATATATATATATATATATATATATATATATATATATATGTGTGTGTATTTGGCTAAGGTGTATGTAAACTTCTGACTTCATGTATATATTTAAATGTATTTGGCTAAGGTGTATGTAAACTTCTGACTTCAACTGCTTCCGACTTCAGCTGTATATATATATATAATTTTTATAATTATAATTATAATTATATTTATCACACATTATGTATTTGCACATATACAGTGAAATTCTTTTTTGAATTTTGAGCTAAGCTGGGGTCAGAGTGCAGGGTCAGCCATGATACGGCACCCCTGGAGCGAATAGGGTCAAGGGCCTTTCTTAAGGGCCCAACAGTGGCATCTATATATATATATATATATATATATATACAGTTGAAGTCAGAAGTTTACATACACCTTAGCCAAATACATTTAAACTCAGTTTTTCACAATTCCTGAAATTTAATCGTAGAAAACATTCCCTGTCTTAGGTCAATTAGGATCACTACTTTATTTTAAGAATGTGAAATGTCAGAATAATAGTAGAGAGAATGATTTTGTGAAATGTCAGAATAATAGTAGAGAGAATGATTTTGTGAAATGTCGGAATAATAGTAGAGAGAATGTTTTTTTCAGCTTTTATTTCTTTCATCACATTCCCAGTGGGACAGAAGTTTACATACACTTTGTTAGTATTTGGTAGCATTATATTGATTAAGCTGGGTCAAACGTTTTGGGTAGCCTTCCACAAGCTTCACACAATAAGTTGACTGAATTTTGGCCCAGTCCTCCAGACAGAACTGGTGTAACTGAGTCAGGTTTGTAGGCCTCCTTGTTCACACATGCTTTTTCAGTTCTGTCCACAAATGTTCTATCGGATTGGGGTCAGGGCTTTGTGATGGCCACTCCAATACCTTGACTTTGTTGTCCTTAAGCCATTTTGCCACAAATTTGGAGGTATGCTTGGGGTCATTGTCCATTTGGAAGACCCATTTGCGACCGAGCTTTAACTTCCTGGCTGATGTCTTAAGATGTTGCTTCAATATATCCACATAATTTTCCTTCCTCATGATGCCATCTATTTTGTGAAGTGCACCAGTTCCTCCTGCAGCAAAGCACCCCCACAACATGATGCTGCCACCCCCATGCTTCACGGCTGGGATGGTGTTCTTCAGCTTGCAAGCCTCACCCTTTTTCCTCCAAACATAACAACGGTCATTATGGCCAAATAGTTAAATTTTTGTTTCATCAGACCAGAGGACATTTCTCCAAAATGTAAGATCTTTGTCCCCATGTGCACTTGCAAACTGTAGTCTGGCTTTTTTATGGTGGTTTTGGAGCAGTGGCTTCTTCCTTGCTGAGCAGCCTTTCAGGTTATGTCGATATAGGACTCATTTTACTGTGGATATAGATACTTGTTTACCCGTTTCCTCCAGCATCTTCACAAGGTCCTTTGCTGTTGTTCTAGGATTGATTTGCACTTTTTGCACCAAACTACGTTCATCTCTAGGAGACTGTGTGGTCCCATGGTGTTTATACTTGCGTGCTATTGTTTGTACAGATGAAAATAGTACCTTCTGGCTTTTGGAAATTGCTCCCAAGGATGAACCAAACTTGTGGAGGTCCACAATTGTTTTTCTGAGGTATTGGCTGATTTCTTTTCATTTTCCCATGATGTCAAGCAAAGAGGCACTGAGTTTGAAGGTAGGCATTAAAATACATCCACAGGTACACCTCCTATTCAGTACACCTACTATCAGAAGCTAAAAGGTTAATTGTCAAAAGGCTTGACAAAATATTCTGGAATTTTCCATGCTGCTTAAAGGCACAGTTAACTTAGTGTATGTAAACTTCTGACCCACTGGAATTGTGATATAAGTGAAACAATCTGTCTGTAAATAGTTGTTGGAAAAATTACTCGTGTCATGCACAAAGTAGATGTCCTAAACGACTTGCCAAAACTATAGTTTGCTAATATGAAATCTGTGGAGTTGTTAAAAAACGAGTTTAATGACTTCAACCTAAGTGTATGTAAACCTCTGACTTCAACTGTACATATATATATATATATATATATATATATATATATATATATATATATATATATATATATATATATATATATGTTGCAGTGCCGCATTCAAGCACGCGTTTGGCGCAATATACACTCACCAGAATAATGGAGGAAAACTCCCGCGGTGAGTAGAAATGCTTACAGTTAATAAAGAGCGCTTCCAAATTAGGACAGCACATCCTCTTTAACGTTGTTACATCTATACACCAACATTCATTGATATAAAAGCATGTTCCACCGTCTCTCGTTTTCCCCGTTAACTCCGCGATGCGATCCGCTCTGAATAGCTGGAAGCCCGGCAGATGTAGTGCGCTGTCCAGAATGGCTTCACTCAGCCAGGTTTCTGTGAAGCACAAGGCAGCAGAGGTTGAAAAGTCCTTGTTTGTGCGGGTAAGGAGATGTAGTTTGTCCGTTTTGTTAGAAAGAGAGCGGAGATTCGCAAGATGCTCGGCAGCATTGTTCGAAAGCCCTGCCGACGGAGTTTGACCAGAGCACCGGCTCGTCTTCCTTGCCTGCATCTCCTGAACAACAAAGCTGCACCTCCAACTAAAATGTCTAGCAAAACGTCTGAATATTAAAAAAACGGGAAAAGGCTGTCTGGTATAAGCTGTCGAATGTTCAGCAGTTCATCTCTGGTAAAACTGACTGGACAAAGATTACTAAACACAGGACAAACAAACAAAAACAACAAAACAATAGGAACGCTGCACACCGAGGCGGCCATCCGCGGTGCCATCATGATGTAATATATACTAATGATACTTACTAATGATAAGTACCAACAACAACAACAAAAAAAGTAGAAATTAATAACATTATCCTCACCGGGAAAAGGCACAAAAACAAAGAGAAAGAATAAAACAAAAAGTGATGAGAGATTTAACATGAGTTAATTGTTATTTAACTAGATTAATCACATAGAAGATGAAGAGGATAATATATAACACTTTTGTAGCTACATGTATATTGAGCAAATTTATACACATTCTTTTTGTAACATTTGGATCCTCCTTGAGCAGCAACGGCTTTCTACTATAGTAGGAAATTTCATGTTTAAGACATAATTTTGTTTCCTGATGTTTTCATCTTGGAAAACTTCCGATGATCAGAATGACACCAGGCTTAGTGAAAGCAGATTATGGCAGCATAAGAAATATCTTACAGTTCAGAAGATTTTATGTGCAGGCACATGATTTCGCATTTGTATGAATGTCACAGCGCAATTTTCAGCTATGACTTGAATCAGAAATACTAAACATAAAACAAAGCTAGCTTTGAAAATAGTTCATATACTTTTTCAGAGGCAAAGGTTTTGAAGATTAACAGCTGATTGGAAAAGATCTGGAAAGGTGTTCATATTTTAGGCAGCAGAGATTGAACTGTGTAATGAACTATGGTGCTAAAAAATTTATCAGTTTATCTCAATGTATCTCTAAGCACTGTTCAGCAGAGTTATGGAGTGCAGTTTTCAGTTTATCCAGCAAATTACAGGAGGCTTTCCACAAAAGTACTCAGTCCACAATTCATCATTGATGTTAGTCTCCATTGACATATTTATTGTTTATATTGTCAGATCTCATCTTTTGTGTGTGTGAGCTTTCGTGCTTAACGGATAAGTATCGGTGAGTTATTAAGTGGACTCTTGACTAGAGTCAAAGCATGAGAGTCTGCACACACATTTCAATATTGCTTCATAATACTGAGAGAGCAGGATTCAATCTTTTTTTTTTTTTGTAATACATCGTTATCCTTTTTCCTGGCTTTATTCATTAAAATTAGAACTACATTTTCTACAGTAACTGTTCAGTTAATAACAGGAACATGTATGTAGGGGATTAAATACTGTAGTATTAAGTCTATCAATAAAGGAGTGGAGCACAAATCAGTCGAGATAGGTGTGGATAATGCAGCCTAATTTAAATTTTGCATTTAGATACTTTTGTGACAATTGTCATTATATTGCATAAGCATCTTAAAAGCACCTCAGTGTTTTCTTTTCCAGCTACATTCTGTGCTATTATATTTTCTAATTTTCTCATTGCCTTTTTCACCAGAGAGAATGGATTGCAGGCTGGTTGGGTTTAAGGCTGGGCAAAAAAACTCTTTGTATAACCCAGCGGAATAATACACCTTTTTGCTTGCATCATGAAAATGTCCTTGTCAAGCTGTTCTCACCTCAGTTCAGACAATTCCGTCACAAGCTTGGTAATTTTGGGGTTTATGGCGCATTTAACCACAATATATTTAATTATAAATATACTGTATTAGTTTAGTTACATTAAACTATCATATCAATTTTAAATCCCCTAAACCAACAACATTTCTAAACCTAACCACTTAAAATTAAATAAAACATGTAACTGGGAGGTAAATATACGTAATCACAATAGTTGTTTTTACATTAGACTATAGATATTTTTTTAACACCTAACCCGACCTCTACGCCAAAACCTAACCAATAATGTAACAACAGTATGTATAACCAACCAATAGTATAAAAGACTTAACAAGCAGATACAAGCACAGTCAGAATAATTAATTTTAAAAAATGACAAAAAAATCACCATAAAGTATTCCAAATAACTCATGCTGCATTTTAAGCTGACGGACCAAGTCAGAAGTTTTGGTGGCGCAGGCAAAACTTTGCTGGAGGGCTGTTTCGTTCTGAGAGTGTGTTGCGAAAGCCAAAACCCCATCTTTATAAACACTAAGCTGTCTGACACTGACATCAAGAAGTTAATGAACTAATGTTTTATTGCTAAACAAATGCTTACCAGACATCCTCTTGATCTTGCCTGCTAACGCTGATGAATTGCAAGCTACCTTGCTTTGTAACTTTCAAATAATTTCTCTTTGTACTAAAAGTCAGGTTAATGTCAATGTTAATCTGTAATTATTCAGCAAGGTAAACTACAATAATACATGAAATGAATGCTAGACAATGTTCAAGATAATGCAGAAAGCTCCATTCATTAGTGTAACGTAACTTGGTTATACAGAAAATATATACATTCTATTATTATAAAACAATAGCGCATCGATATATCATGACAGTTGTGATGGAATCACATCAAAACTGAATTGTGTCAACATATTTATAATGTACAGTCTATTTTATAAACAGCTACTGTCATTATCCACCAAATTTAGCTAACAGCTATTGATAAAGCTGGCTAGCTAGCTAACGCCGATATAGGCGTATAAATGCAGTCAGTGTATCATGCAAAGAAAAGTGATTACTTCAAACTACAGTCTCGCATAGTCAGACCTATATCTGCACTTTGTTTTAGCCCTGTTCCAGCATTGGAGAGTCAAATATAATATACAGTCTCAAAGTTTGTAGTAAAACAATCATAACTGAGTAATTTTAATTATGCTACCTCATCTGTCAGCATGATGTTCAGCCTCTTTGTACGTTACATTATTGTTTTGGTCGATGCTCGCTCGTGTCCCTATGGAGTGTGTGCATGAGCACGAGCAACAGGTAGCTGGCTGCAGTTCACTTAATGGCCACAGGTGTCATTGATAACAAGGGTTTCTGAATCTTACATACTGCACCTTTAAGAGTTACAGTATAAGGACAGACTTCAAGGCTATTGCAACGTGTCCTCTGCATTCAAATCCTGTCCTGCACTGATGAGTTTAAAAGATCAAAGTTTGAACATATTTACATTTGTCTTCAATTTGGTGCAGTCAAAACAACCTTGAGCTGAACACGCCCAAAACGGTGGAGATGATTGTGGACACTGTCAGAGCTCTGAACACCAGAACCGTCAGGCACAGGAATATTTTACCCCCAGGCTATCCATCTCATGAACAGTTAAAACTGCCCCATTAAGCAAAAATTAATGTGCAATACACAGCTTAGTCTTTTTATATTATCCAACACATCTAACCTCTTCTGCCATTACATTCCCTTGCACTGTATATAATCGATTTGTATTTAGATTTGCACTACGTATGTGTACGTGTGTGTGTATGTATGTATGTGTGTATGTATATGCATGCGTGTATGTATGTAAGTATATATATATATATATATATATATATATATATATATATATATATATATATATATGTATATATATGTATATATGTGTAGGTGTGTATATATATGCATGTATATATATATATATATATATATATATATATATATATATATATATATATGTGTGTGTGTGTGTGTGTGTGTGTGTATGTATCTGTGTGTGTATATGTCTATTGTGTATTCTATATATACTTTTTTCTTTTCAATGTTTCTTTATTTTTTATTCAATTTTTAATAATTTTTTAAAAGTCTTGTTGCTGTTTTGTATTGTTGTGTATTGGAAGCTCCTGTCACCAAGATAAATTCCTTGTATGTGTAAGCATACTTGGCAATAAAGCTTATTCTGATTCTGATTCTGATTCTGAGACCGCTTTACTCAGCTGGAGAGCAAATTAATTTATATTAATAAATGCAGTCTATCTGAAGACTCTACCTCAACTGTATTTGTCAGATATGGGACACTTTTAATTAAAAACAGCATGCAGAATCCCCATAACAAACTGTCTCTCAAATGTATTTCAACCATTTTTGATTGACAGTTTTGTTAGCTCTCTTAGAACATAATTAATTCTTAGGCTTTGATGTGCTCGCAGACTGTCATATTTTACTATTTACTATATCTATCTATCTATCTATCTATCTATCTATCTATCTATCTATATTAGTACCTGAAGCTAGCTCCTGTCAGAGTGTGAGGGGAGACAAAGGGACCCAAATGCAGAAGGAAACAGTTCAATGAGTTTATTAACAACAGTCCTGTAAATGAGGAGAGCCGCACCCAGCACCGGATGCAGTGAGCAGAGTGTCCATTGAAGCTGGTGAGGTGCGAAGCAAAGCCCAGGCAAGATTCTCCCCCGACACACGGGCAGAAACCGAGGAATCCTCCTCCAAGGGAACTGGGCAACAATAAAGGTGAAGGTGAACGCAAAGGTGAACAGGAAGGTAACCACAC
The DNA here is from genome assembly GCF_019703515.2 of Myxocyprinus asiaticus. Lineage (NCBI taxonomy): Eukaryota > Metazoa > Chordata > Actinopteri > Cypriniformes > Catostomidae > Myxocyprinus > Myxocyprinus asiaticus. The sequence continues at coordinate 28,182,195 of NC_059346.1, forward strand.
CTGAGTGCAATCAGTGAGAAGCAGGTGGAATGGGTGAGTAAATCATTGCCATGATCAGCGCCTCCCCGGGAACGATCAGCATTCCCATGGAAATGCTTATCACGCGAATTCGAACGCAAAACGGGTTTAAATTTGGAAACATGAAAGACGGGATGAATGCGACGGAGGTGAGGGGGTAATTTGAGGCAGACTGCCACTGGACTAATGACCTTGGCGATGGGAAATGGTCCGATAAACTTGGGACCCAGCTTACATGATGGGAGATGGAGTGGAATGTCCTGGGAGGACAACCAAGCCTTCTGCCCGCACACGGAAGTCGGGAGCTTAGACCAGTATCGGTCCACTGACCTCTTAACATGAGTGCCAGTCCTAAAGAGGGCTTCTCTGGCGGCTTTCCAAGTACGTCGGCACCTCTGTAAAAACACGTGAATGGACAGGACCTGAGCATCTGTCTCTCGGGTGGGAAACAGAGGGGGCTGGTAGCCGAGGCTACACTGGGAGGGTGACAACCCCATAGATGAGTTATGGTAATACTTGACCCAAACTAAACTCGACCCAAACTGGAGGAGCCCGGCCAGGGGGTTCATCGTGCAAGCGATGGCCACCAGAAACGCTGTCTAATGAGCGTATGGGTACGAGTAGCCCCGGATGGCAGGTGACGTTAGATGAGTGACCCCACTGAAGGATGTGCATTTGAACTGATTGCAGAACAAACAGCTTACCCGCTGGGCATGTGGCGGGGGGTGCGGTGTTACATAGAGCAGTGCGGACTTTAGCCTCCACCTCCCAGGATACCATGCCCACCACTTGAGTGGTGGGGAGGATGGTGTCCACTGAGGCATTGGAGGTCTCAATTTCAAAACATCGAGATAAGATATCGGGCTTGACGTTTTTGGACCCCGGGAGATACGACAGGGTGAAATCAAAACACGTGAAATACAACGCCCAGCGAGCCTGCCAAGAGTTAAGACATTTAGCACTACGGATGTACTCTAGGTTCTTGTGATCAGTCCAAACCACAAAAGGTATCCCCAACCCCTCTAACCAATGATGTCACTCGCCCAAGGCCAACTGGACAGCCACTAATTCCCAGTTGCCAATGTCATAATTCCGTTTTTCTGGTGATATGTGCGAAAAGTATGAACACAGATGCATCTTTCCATCTGAGGGAGAGCACTGTGAGAGGACTGCTCCAACACCGACCTTGGACACATCCAGCTCCACCATGAACTGACTAGCAGGGTCAGGGTAATTAAAATAGGTGAGGTGGAAAGCCGCTCCTTAAGTTCAGAAAATGCGGCTTCAGCCCACGGAGACCAACAAAAGTCTGTGCGCATGGAGGTGAGATCCATCAGGGGCACGGTGAGTTGGCTATAATTTCTTATAAACCTCCGATAAAAGTTGCCGAACCCCAGAAACCTCTGCAATGCCTTGCGAGAATCTGGGGTTGGCCACTCGGCGACGGCTTTAACCTTGGCCGGGTCCATATGCACTCCCTCGGATGAAACGATGAACCCCAAGAACGGAACCGACTGTACATGAAAAACGCACTTCTCCACCTTGACAAACAGCTGAATCTCCAACAGCCGCTGAAGCACCTGCCTGACGTGCCACACATGGTCCTGCACATTCTGGGAGAAGGTCAGAATAGCGTCAAGATAAACAAAAACAAAACGATCGACCATGTCTCTAAGCACGTCATTCACGACCCCCAGGAAGACTGCAGGGGCCATCCTCGAGGAGGAGAGGTGCCAGGAAGCAATTCTATAGCACAGTCGTACGGGCAATGAGGAGGGAGGGTCATGGCACGGGACCGGCTGAACACCGCACTCAAGTTGTGGTACGGCAACGGTACTCCGGACAAATCCACTGGCTCATCTTGCAACGAAACACAAGACTGGACAGGGGAGACAGCAGTGTTAAGACAATGTGAAGAACAAAAAGAGCTCCAAGCAAAGACAGTGTTGGTTGCCCAATCTATGCGTGGGTTGTGCGTTACCAACCAGGGATGTCCCAGCACAACTGGGGTCAAAGGGGACTGGATGTTGATAGATGTTGATAGAAGGACAACTGTTCAGAGTGGTTATCGGAAGCAAAGGTGATTGGCTTCGTGGAATGGGTGATGACTGACAGGGGCGTGCCACTAAGTGTGTGAGCGGTGATGGGCTCATCCAATCGGACCCTGGGGAGAAGCCATTTGGAAGCCAAGTCTGTGTCAATGAAATTCCCTTCAGCACCAGAATCCATCAAAGCTGAAATCGTATAACTGTCCGTTCCATTTTGCAGCCGGGCCGTGAGAAGTGTGCGATGTCCAGGGGCTTTTTCCAAGACTGTCGCCCTCGCCAGTAACCCCCTACTTATGAGCGTTGTCCTTTAAACAGGCATGTTGCAGAGTGGTGGACCAATCGGCCTTAAGAAAAACATAACCCCTTAAGAAGCTGCCGCTGCCTTTCCTTTTGTGACACCGGAAGTCTATCCACATGCTTGGGCTCAGAGTTGAGACGAAAGTCAAGTGATCTGGAAGGAGGGGGTTGTGGGTGGAGATCAGCTGCCCGAGAGGGTGAAGAGTGGCATCGACGATGATCACGACGCTGATCAGGTGTTGATTGACTCGGATGGCCAGGTCTATGAAATCGTCGAATCGAGTGGGAAGATCCAAAGGATAAATCTTGTCCAGGATAGTATCAGGAAGTCCCTGCAAGAACAGGTCCAACATAGCGTGATCATTTCAGGGTGCGAAACTCTATCGCATAGTCGGCTACTGAAGTGGCCAGTTTATTCTCTCAGAGGGTGAGGGGAGACAAAGGGACCCAAACACAGAGGGAAACAGTTCAATGAATTTATTAACAACAGTCCCGTAAATGAGGACAGGCGCACCCGGCACCGGATGCAGTGAGCAGAGTGTATGTTAAAGCTGGTGTGGTGCGAAGCAAAGCCCAGGTGAGATTCTCCCCCGAAAGATGGGCAGAGACCGAGAAATCCTCCTCCAAGGGTACTGGGCAACTATACAGATGAAGGTGAAGGTGACAGCGAATAGGAAGGTAACCACACCTCTAGAGACAGGCAACCAACAGACACACGAGTAATCTCCAACTAGACAAGAGAGCACGGTTAACACTTGAAGCAAACAATAAACTGGCAAAGAAAGAGGGAAAACCAAGGAATAATTAGGGAGTGCAATCAGTGAGAAGCAGGTGGAATGGGTGAGTAAATCATTGCCATGATCAGCGCCTCCCAGTGAACGATCAGCGTTCCCATGGAAATGCTGGTTATGCGTGCCAGCTCCACCTGTGAGACACGAGGGAGAGAGAAAAACAAACAACAGTATGAGCTGGCACAAATGCCGGAACCGTGACAGCTCCTTTGTAATTAATTTTATCTTAAATCCTTGCTAGATTTGTGTGACTAATATTGTTGTATTCTATAGAAAAGTCACAAATGACAGTAAATCCATGTCGATTGAACCTTGAATTATAGCACCTCCCATTTCTAGACACTGCATCATTTTGCTTAGAAAAATATAATTAGAAATCTCTGTGAGATCAACATGAATCATGAATGCTGGGTTGGCATTTCACTTCTGACATCATAACTAACTAAATAAAAAACAGCTGTAGTTTGCTGTCATATCCAGTGTTGGGTAAATTACTTAAAAATAGTAATCCACTACAAATTACTAATTATTTCAATTAAATTGTAATCAGATTACTTTACTAATTACTTCATTGAAAAAGGAATCACATTAAAAATACTTTACTTTTAAGTTACTTTCTAAAACACCTTTCCGCTCAACAAATTGAAACTAATTTCTTCCTTGTTCATTGTTACACACGAGTCATACACTCAGCACCTCACATTTCTCCTTCACAACGACTCGTTACAGGGCCATAATTCATGTCTACATAAATAATATATTTGAAAAAAACCTATAATGTACTTAAAAGTGAATCAATTAATTGAAAGTCAGCAACTGTAATCAGATTACAAGAATTTAACATGTAATTAATAAAACTTTTTTTACTAAAAAGAAATTAGATTACAGTAACTAATTACTTTGTAATTGGATTACACCCAACACTGGTCATATCCAAAATCCATGCTTGAACTGTCACAAGTTTTTACACCTCATTTTACTGATGTCTTCCAAAACCCCTCTTTTTAATATGAGTTTCTTTAAGGAAAGCACATTGAAAGTATTTTTACCTCATCATTTACATTTCACAAAAAACAGTGCAACAGTCAGGGTGAAGAACCTGTTTGTTCAATCAGAGATCAGGACTGCATGAAAAAAGCTCAATAATCTGTGGGCTTTATTTCCTGCATGTCTCATGTAGATGTATGTCTTAAACATGTCACACTTGTTTAATCTGCACAAGCAACCTCTCCATAAGATTCTAAAAACATTTATCCATATACCATATTTATTTTAAGTCTTACTCTGAGAGGAATGGAGATTGCTAGTATATTCAAAACTGTAACCAGGACCAGACTCTCCACCGGTACTCCACCTGACATCACACACGATGGGATTACCCTTACAAGAAGTGACTACAATTTATATAATTCATAACTTCCCCATTTTATCCAAACAAAGATAAAGAAGACAACCAAACGCATGGCATGTGTGTTAGATAAACCCTATTATACAATTAAAGGCTTACTGCATGTTATTGTACTGTACTGTGTATAAAACAGAACGGAGTGGAGTTGCGAATACAAGTCAGTCTCTGAATGGTGTAGACATATGATTTTGCAGAAGGAATAGTTGTGGTGGAAATATTTTTCTCACTATTATAAGAGCAATACGAATGAGGGCTCTGTCATATATTGTTTTGCCATATGCCTTTGTCATATATTGTTTTGCCAGTACTGGCATTATATGGTGGATTGTTACTTATTTTTTCAAAAGAAGAGATCATCTTGTCTTCCATACTTTCCTAGGGGGTCTGTTTTCTTCTTACGTGCGTGTTTGAAATCCAGAAAAAGGAAATGTGTGTTCCATTATTTTTGCTATTTCATCCACTCCCTTTCTCTCTCTCAACAGGAATACAATGGCGCTGAAACTATTGGATCTCAACTCTACCGTATCATCAACATTCTTCTCTGTGGAGAATGTCTCTGTGAACTACACCTCCTCTCGTGCATATTATTATCCAAACATCACCTATGTGGACTTCTACCTGCATGAGCCCTTGGTATCAGCTATTTTTATTGTATCTTACCTCCTTATATTTATCGTATGCATGGTGGGAAATGGAGTGGTGTGCTTCATCGTGCTAAGGAGCAAGAACATGCGTACAGTCACCAATCTCTTCATTCTCAACTTGGCAATCAGTGACCTGCTGGTTGGCATCTTCTGCATGCCCACAACATTGGTGGACAACATCATCACAGGTGAGGGCCATCTTGCAATTGTGACTAAATATTTTTTGTGTTAAAACGGCAAACAGGAACTAAAGTATATTGGTTGAATAAGTGAACCTTCAGAAATAATTTTGTAACATATTGAACTGGTAGATACAGTAAATATTATTCTCCATGGAGACCACTTTCTACTGTATATGCATCATTACCTCTAAATATTTAAGGAGTACCTCTGCAGCTATTATGACTACCTCATCTGTTTATTATTCTATGGTATGGCTATAATTGTGGTCCACCATTTTGAGGCATTTTGACCCATATTTTTTATTTTTTTTATTCACTAAAGTAAAAAAAAAAAAAAAAAAGATTTTTTTAAATAATATGATTATTTAGTTTCTACTCTAAACCATTGCTAAGGTATAATCATTTAAATGTTGGTAGAGAATTTCCTTTTTCTTTAGTTCATACATCTCAAAATGTGTTTCTGGGTCAAAGTAACTCAAAATTTAAAGCAGGTCACAATTACATTGAAATTGTACTACAATGCTTGGCTGTGTATCTTGTATCTTTAATGTATTCCTCAGGTCACTACAGTCAATACAAATAGTAACTATTTGCTACAAAGCCTATGAGTTGCATAGTGCATGATGCCAAATTAGCTCAGGGGAGAAATTTTGCCAAAATGTTATCAGTTTGGCTTCCAGCATCAAAAAGTATGTGTTGATGTGTTCAGTAGTGACATAAAAAGTGAAAAATAATTACATTTCCATTGAAATGGGACAAATATACTGTACCAACAGCAGGCAGTCTAAAACACCTTTTATGAAATAAAGGGTGTTATTTATCAAATAACATATGACGTTATGTCTTGTTTAGTACAGCTTAGTGTGGATAGGTGCTTACAGACACATTGAGACACATTTAATTCATCAGCATATCAAGAGGATTTAAGGCTTAGGTGCACTGCTATGCAACAAGTTATGAAATAAATTGTACACAATTTGCAGACAATTAAATTCACTGAATCTCACTGAAAAAGCTCTTCCTGAACACCCTGCAATTGCCCCATTCTTCTACATCACAGTGAAGGCTATTAAACTCAGCAGCATTTTTATTTCTGAAAAAAGTACATTTTGCTAAGTGGCTTTTTGAGACAGGAATGGCATTTTCCTTGGCTATGTCCTCATTTCTTTCATCTGGTTATCATGCAATCATTAAAAAAATTTAAACCTACAGATTGGCTTATCCATCAAAGAATCTGCAATTGCAATGACCATGGACCTCTGTTAGGAACACAGTTCTATGAGGAAGACTTGCAGACTTGAGTGAAATTCAAGATGACATTTTTTTATGAATATAAAACAGAAAATCTAATGTCTCTCTTTGGCGTAAGCCCCGTCTGGTGGTCCGAAGAAGTTGTACTCGGAACTGTCATATCCTGCCGGAGATAGGAGGCAGGGGCGAGGAGCCTACCCCCGTGCAGGATGGGACTCGTCTGGTGGTGGTGGGGTGGTGAAGGTTGCCGTGTTAGCGCAACTGAAACAGCAATGTGATAATGTGAGCAGACTTATAAAGCAATGGCTTACATGTGATTGGCTAGAAGTTACCTAGCTAATGGTGCGATGACAGCTGCTAGTCTTCCCACTAGAACTACGCTGCGCTTACATTTTTATTTTTTTTTGGGATTTTTCCCCTTTTTCACCCAATTTGGAATGCCCAATTCCCAGTGTGCTTTTTAAATCCTCGTGGTCACGTAGTGATTTGCCTCAATCTGGGTGGCAGAGGACGAATCCCAGTTGCTTCAGCGTCTGAGACCATCAACCCGCGCATCTTATCACGTGGCTTGTTGAGTGCGTTACCATGGAGACATAGCGCGTGTGGAGGCTTCACACCATCCACCGTGGCATCCGCGCTTAACTCACCACGCGCCCCACTGAGAACGAACCACATTATAGCGATCACGAGGAGGTTACCCCATGTGACTCTACCCTCCCTAGCAACCGGGCCAATTTGGTTGCTTAGGAAACCTGGCTGGAGTCACTCAGCCCACCCTGGGATTCGAACTAGCGAACTCCAGGGGTGGTAGCCAGCGTTATTTACCACTGAGCTACCCAGGCCCCTGCGCTTACATTTCTTGGCAATTCTAACCCTGCCCACCATGATGTGTTCCCCAATCAGTAAATGGGAAGAACTATCTGCATAACTCTCAGTCTCTGCATAAGCAACTAAATCCCAAATGGACTGAAGTTATTGTGAATTACACTGCAAGGACTGTAGTGGGACAGATTTCACAAAGTGGTTTGACCTTGTTACAATTAAAAACAGGCTGTTGTGCCTTTAATGTTTTCTGTAGAACAGAAATAACTTTAGATTATCTGAGACTTAAAACAACTTAATGTAATGTTCTGAATTTTATCAGTGTGTAATATACGTAAGAAGTAACTTAATGCTTCAAGTTCACATGCATTGTTGACTGAGCGACAAAGCGAAAACACCAGTCCTGAAATGCATTCTGTGTTTGCATCTTTTATATCAATTCAAAATATCACACTGGCGTCAAAGATTAAAAGTATTAAAACAGAAACAAGAAACCAAAAACCAATACTGATTATCAAGCACGAACATCATTGATGGATGCATTGGTGAGCAAACTACGACAGCAACATAGAGCTTCCTTCTCACTCCTTCCCAGCGGTAATTAGAGTGAACCAAATTCTGTCAGACCTTGTTGGACTAAATGGATGCAAAGATAAGACAATGATGTGTCTGCAATGAATATCAGTGGTGATGCGAGACTCAAAGCACTTCTCTGGCTGTAGAGAAGGTATACGACACATACACATATACAACATGCCTGTCGAGGCAGCATATGAATATGCAGTTGTTAAAACAAAATTCAATAACTACTTTTTACCATACTACATACAGAGGGCTACTGTATATTCATAAATGCAACGCAACAGCTGGGGTAAATTAAGATGCATACCATACAAGGCTTTGCAAGCTGGCAAAGAACTGCAAGCTCAAAGCACAAATTCTTCAAAGCTGAAAGTCCGTCCAGACGTCAGAGATATGCTCTGAGAGCGCCTGATTTGTCTCTGCAAGATCTTATAGAACATGGAAGGCCGCATAGAACAAGGCTCAAATATAACCAAATTTGTAAATGCAATTAGTCACAAACCATCGAGTATACTAAAAACCACAGTGACAAGCCATATTCAAGTACAGATTAGCCTACATAATTTATTTAAGAGTTATTTTTTTCTCACAAAACTGTCTGCCTGCAAAAGCTAAATTTGTTATGCTTGTTCGTTACTATACACTATTGGTTTCTAACAAGCATAACAAATTTAGCTTTTTTCTAACAACAGAGGTGTTTTCTGTACTTTAGTACAGTTTTTAAATATTTGTACTTTACCTGAGTATAAATATTTCTTTGGACATTTACTTTCACTTTACATTTTGAAGAGAAAATTGATACTTTTACTCCGATAAATTTCTCCAGAACCTTTCGTTACTTTTACGACTGAACACCTTAAAAAATAACAGCTGTACGTGCAAACATGCATGCAGATCGGCGATAGTGATGTGTGATTCGTTGAAAGAATAATTTGAGCCAAATCTTTTAAATACGATTCCTTTGAACTGAACAAAAAGATTCAAAAAGTGGTCCGAATGATTCGTTTTGCGAATCATGAGTCTGAATCAAAATCACAAGCGAAGCGCGCGCCAGATTACGTGTTCGGTCTCCACAGGGGAAGACAAGAAACTGCTCATGTGAGATTCATTGTTTTTTTTTGTTTGTTTTTTTTTGAGTAATTAATTTGATAAGTTTAGGCTTAAACATTATGAAAGCTGTTAAATAATGAAGTTATGTGCAATCAGTCTCCCGCCTTTCCAGGAGACCTGTTCCTATAAAATACATTTTACATTTAAACAAGGTATGATGTGTATGAATAATTACCAGCGCTAACGAAAATGTCCAACAATATTTATTTTTATATTTTATGAAGATGTGACTGGTCTTTGCCTAAGCAAAACCAGTTTTTTGGTGGTTGGTTAAGTGTTATATTTGCTTTGTAGCATATTTATGCTATATTATGTGGTAACTAGGGTTTTCTGGATGGTTGCTAGAGCATGCTATGTAGTTGTCAAGGTGATCTCTGCTGTGTGTTTTGGCACATTGCTACAGTAAGTGGATGCCAGGTTGTTACTATGCTGTTGCTAAGTTGTTTTCTGTGTTTTTTGCACATTGCTCTGCAGTCGACAAGGTGTTCTAGGTGGTTGTCAGGTTGTTGCTATGCTGTTGTTAAGTTGTTTTAACTGTGTTTCAGCACATTGCTATGCAGTTGCCAGAATGTTCTGGGTGGTTGCTTATTGGCCCAAATGAAAAGAGCCCACCTCCACAAGTCTCTGTTCTGGTAACTAATATGACTCAACTCCCTCCTTAAATGTTTTTATGGACTGTGGTGTTCATTTACACTCATCCCATAAAATATGATAATTCTGATGTGACTTGAATGCACCATTAAAGGGATAGTTCATTTAAAAATGAAAATTCTCTCATAATTTTCTTACCATCATTCGATCCAAGATGTGTATGACTTTAATTTTTTTTCTGCAGAACACAAACAAAAAAATATTTTCAGATTATCGCTGTTATGTAGGTCAATTCAAGGTAAGTGAATGGTGGCCAGACCATTGAAGCTCCAAAAAGCACATAAATGCAGCATAAGAGTAATCCATAAGACTCCAGTGGTTTCACCAATGTCTTCTGAATGGATCCAGTTGGTTTTGGGTGAGAATAGACTAAATTATAACTCCTTTTTCGACTATAAATCCTGACATTAGCAGTCTCCTTGGTGATCAGGATTTCAAGCTCGATTACACTTCCTATAGTGCCATCAAGGGCTCTGCGCATGCGTCAAGCAACAGAAAGTGAAATCGAGCTTGAAATCATGATCATGCCTAGAGATTGCAATGGCATGTTATACAGTGAAAATGAGTTACAGTTTGGTTTGTTCTCACCCAAAACCAACTGAATCACTTCGGAGGACATGGATTTAACCACTGTAGTAGTATGGATAACTTTATGCTCTCTTAATGTGCTTTTTGTAGCTTAAAATGTCTGGCTACCATTCACTTGCATTGAAATTACCTATAGAGCTGAAATATTCTTCTAAAAATCCTTGTATGTGTTCTGCAGATGAATTCATACACATCTGGGATGGCATGAGGGTGAGTAAATGATGAGCACCAATCAAATGCCATGAGTTTAATGAACTGTTCCATAATTTATGCAATTTACTTGTACTTTTAATACTTAAGTAAATTTAATATCAGTTACTTTAATACTTTTACTTAAGTCATTTTCTTGTGAGCTATTTTAACTTTTACTTGAGTAAATTTCCATGAAGGTATCTTTACTTTTACTCAAGTATGACAAATGGATACTTAATACAACACTGGAAACCAAAATTTTTTTCTAAAGTATGTTGCTCTACAGCTAACCACAGAGATCAACCCCAAAGCATAAAGAAGACTGTGCAAGACAAAAAGCTTCACAAAGTTCATGAGGTCAGTGTTGACACACAGCCTATAGGCCTTTACTCGTCCAGCGATGATGATGGGGATGTTTTTGTTGTTAAAACCACCAATTCTGATAAGATACCACAAACAACACAAGTATACCAGTAAGCATTGTCTCTGAAAGCACATACAAATCCTTTGTGTCAGCCACCAGAACTACTGCCATCTAACATCAGATTTTTTTCTTATGGTTCCAAGCATGCACGTTCTATCCTGGGTGGATTTACCTGTCACAAACAGTAACATAACAACTCAACCTGTGAAACGTTCTATGTGATACCTGGTGATGACTGTTCTCTGCTTAGCTAGCAAACAGTAGAAAAGATGAATCTCATTTAAATACTGAGCTACTGCAGCTCTCTCCCCCAAAAGCAGCACTGTAACATGAGATGCCTTAAAGTGAATGAGAGTTGTTTGTTTCAAGGCATTTGAAAAATCAAAGACAAATCAGATTAAACAAAGTAAGCTAAGATAAAAGCTATGGGTTTCTCCCATAGTCACACCTCCAAAGACAAAAGACCCAGAGAAAGTGTATGTGATGATGGCATATTTGGTTGACAAATGTTACCATTTTGTGTGATCGTCAACTCTTACTAACAATAGATGACATCATACATGAGTTGAGCGTGATACTGTGTTCTCAAATCATGATCTGAATAAGCTCGATCTGCATCTCGATAGCAGGTATATCACAACATACCTAGGTCTGAGGAGATACAAGCACCTCAACTTCTCAGTTACATGTTCTGCTGAGGTATTTCAAAATGCAATCCACAAAACTCTCCAAGGCATTCCTGGTGCCAAGAACGATTTTATTGTGTATGGATCAGCAAAAGCCAGTAGTGGTTCTAGCTTGTATGGCGCCCTGGGCGAAACCCGCTTCAACACGCCCCCAAAGTTGTCGACTGGGGGGGGTGGGGGGTGTCTGTGTGGGTGCCTCGTGCCGCCCTGGGCAACTGCCCAGGTCGCCCATGCCTAAATCCGCCACTGGCACAAGCAGACCGGTGGGGGGGGGCGGTGGTTGGGGTCCTTGTCTTGCTAGACACAAGCGATTGAATGAATCAGTGCTTTCTGCACACCTTATTTATATACCAAATAACATGCAGCCCAGCTAATTATGACATAATATATCATGTCATAAATCCCTTGTCAGTTTACAGTCTAATATTACCACATGAAAATGAAAAGAGAAAAAAAAGAGAAAAAATACACCGGAACTGGACAGTTAAGTAATTTTGATGACTGATGTGTAGCTTCTTTTGCATGCTTTTTGAAAAATGAAGCAAATTTGCACTTAGTAGTGGAGGATATCGCTCACTGATCAATATCCACACCCATTTAAAAGACCAGGAGAAAAGCAGAGCATTGCGGGTGCCTCCCTATCACATGCAGTGAGTGAGAATAGGCGTCTTTACACTCAAAATCACGCAAATCAATGCTCTCAATTCTGTTTAAAGATTCAAAGCAGCATAAAATATGTACTCAAATTAGCATATGACTAACCCCTAGTATAAGAGGCAGAACCACCTTAAACTTTGCCATTGTCATGACAATCATAAAAATATTTTCTACTCAATTCTTCGGTGATTAACTTGTTTCAGAATGTTACTTATATCCCTGCTTTGTTAAGACCAGCATTGTTGGTCACCAGCATGAGATACTGGTGTGCTGGTGTCCTCACCAGGCTTCTTAACTAGCTTAGTCAGCTTCACTAGAAAAACCATGCTGGTCAACCAACTTCACCAGCTAGGTTTTGCTGGTGAAAATTATGGCTATGCTGGTCCACCAGCTAGACCAGCACCAAACCAGCACTAACCAGCTTAGACCAGCATGGGAATTGCAAGCTGTTTTTTTTTTTTTTTTTAGCAGGGTTGTCTTTACAAATTTGCTTGGGCTGCCAGAAATTATAAACACGCCCCTGGGAATATGTGCTGAACAAGAGTCAGTGCTGAACCAGCTCAAAGACAGTCTCACTATCAATACAGTAATGGTTCCATTTGACCCAAGAAAAATCATGGAGCTGATGCCAGTCATGTGTGTCTAGGTGCAATTACCCCTTCAGAAAAATAAAGCACAGAAATCTATCATAGCTTATGTCAGCATAGCTTTTATTAAAGTTGAAAAACGATACTCACAGACGGAGTGAAGCACTCACTGTTGTGAGGAGTTTCACTGCTACATCTATAGCAACCCATTGACACTTGTAACAGACCATCAACCCGTCAAATCAAATCAAATCAAATCAAATCACTTTATTGTCACACAGCCATATACACAAGTGCAATGGTGTGTGAAATTCTTGGGTGCAGTTCCGATCAACATAGCAGTCGTGACAGTGATGAGACATATACCAATTTACAATAACATCAAATTAACACAACACAATTTAAACATCTGTTATACATAATTAAACTCAACTTAAAACATCAAATTAACACAACACAATTTAAGCATCTGTTATACACATAATTACACTCAACTTAAAACATCAAATTAACACAACACAATTTAAACATCTGTTATACATAATTACACAACTTAAAACATCAAATTAACACAACACAATTTAAACATCTGTTATACACATAATTACACTCAACAATATACAAATAATAACATACACTGTACAGTATACAATATGCTGTTTTTTTTTTTTGTTTTTTTTTGTTTTTTACTATATAGATACTATATAGATACACATTATTCAATAAAAATTAAAATATATATAAAAAAGTATATATATATATATATATATATATATATATATATATATATATATATATAAATATATATATAGAATGTACAGTATTGTACTGTATTGACATTCAGGCTGTCGGTTGATAGTCAGTTGTTAAGAGAGACATAATATAATAACAGTAATATAATTTATGACAGTCCGGTGTGAGATAAAAGAGTAATAAAGTGCAGGGCTGATGTATTTTGATCGTGGGAGATCAAGAGTTCAGAAGTCTGATTGCTTGGGGGAAGAAGCTATCATGGAGTCGGCTGGTGCGGGTCCTGATGCTGCGATACCGCCTACCTGATTGTAGCAGTGAGAACAGCCCATGGCTCGGGTGGCTGGAGTCTCTGATGATCCTCCGAGCTTTTTTCACACACCGCCTTGTATATATTTCCTGGAGGGAGGGAAGCTCACCTCCGATGATGTGTTTGGCAGTTCGCACCACCCTTTGCAGTGCTTTGCGGTTGTGGGCGGTGCTATTGCCGTACCAGGCGGAGATACAGCCAGTCAGGATGCTCTCCACAGTGCAGGTGTAGAACCGTGTGAGGATGTGGCGGTTCATTCCAAACTTCCTCAGCCGTCTCAGGAAGAAGAGGCGCTGATGAGCCTTCTTCACAACGACTTCAGTGTGGACAGACCATGTGAGTTCCTCAGTGATGTGGACACCCAGGAACTTGAAGCTGCTGACTCTCTCCACTGGTGCTCCATTGATGGTGATTGGACTGTGTTCTCTGTCTTTTCTTCTGAAGTCCACCACAAGCTCCTTTGTCTTACTGACGTTGAGGGAGAGGTTGTGCTCCTGACACCAGTGTGTCAGAGTGTGCACCTCCTCTCTGTAGGCTGTTTCATCATTGTCAGTGATCAGACCTACCACCGTCGTGTCATCAGCAAACTTAATGATGGCATTGGAGTTATGTGTTGCCACACAGTCATGTGTGTACAGGGAATACAGTAGTGGGCTGAGAACACAGCCCTGCGGGGCTCTAGTGTTGAGGGTCAGTGATGAGGAGATGTTGCTGCCTATTCTAACCACCTGGCGTCTGCTTGACAGGAAGTCCAGGATCCAGCTGCACAGTGAGCTGTTTAAGCCCAGAGCCCGGAGTTTCTCATCTAGCTTGGAGGGCACTATGGTGTTGAATGCTGAGCTGTAGTCTACAAACAACATTCTCACATAAGTGTTCTTTTTTTCCAGGTGGGAGAGAGCAGTGTGTATTGTAGATGCAATGGCATCATCAGTGGAGCGGTTGTTGCGGTATGCAAACTGCAGCGGGTCAAGATTGAGTGGTAATACAGAGCAGATGTAATCTCTGATTAGTCTCTCAAAGCATTTGCTGATGATGGGGGTCAGAACAACAGGACGCCAGTCATTTAAACAAGTTATTTTTGATTGTTTTGGAACAGGCACAATGGTGGATGTTTTAAAGCATGTGGGGACTACAGACAAAGAGAGGGAAAGGTTGAAAATGTCCGTAAAAACACCAGCCAGCTGGTTCGCGCACGCTCTGATGACGAGGCCCGGAATGCCGTCTGGACCCGCGGCTTTGCGGATATTCACCCGTCGGAAGGATCGGGTTACATCCGCTACAGAGACGGAGAGTGAACTAACCTCTGTAGCTTCGGCCGTGAGAGCTCTCTCCACGAGGGCGGTGTTATTTCCCTCGAAACGAGCATAAAAAGTATTTAGCTCATCCGGTAGAGAGGCAGCGGTGTTCATGGCGGAGTTTTTATTCCCTTTAAAGTCCGTGATGATGTTAATTCCCTGCCACATGCTTCTAGAGTTGGTGGTGTTAAACTGTCCTTCAATCTTGCTCCTGTACTGGCGTTTTGCTGTTTTGATAGTTTTTCGGAGGGCATAACTGGCTTGTTTATGCTCCTCCGCGTTCCCGGAATTAAAAGCGGAGGTCCGCACATTAAGTGCCGCGCGAACATCGCTATTGATCCACGGCTTCTGATTCGGATAGATTCGCACAGTTCTGGTCGGAATCACTTCCTCTACGCACGTTCTGATGAAACACATTACGCTATCAGCATAAAGCTCGATGTTGTCATCAGAGGCGGACCGGAACATCTCCCAGTCCGTGCGATCAAAACAGTCTTGTAGCGTAGAGTCTGATTGGTCCGACCAGCACTGGATCGTTCTGAGGGTGGGTGCTTCCTGTTTCAATTTCTGCCTGTAAGCGGGCAGAAGCAGAATGGAAGAGTGGTCCGATTTGCCAAATGGTGGGCGGGGGAGGGATTTGTAGCCATCCCGGAACGGAGAGTAGCAATGGTCCAAAACCCGGTCCCCTCGTGTGTTGAAACTAATGTGCTGGTGATATTTTGGTGCGACTGATTTTAAACTGGCTTTATTAAAGTCCCCGGTCACAATGAACGCGGCCTCAGGGTGCGCGGTTTCCTGCTCACTTATACTCCCATACAGTTCCTTGAGTGCCCGGTCTGTGTCGGCTTGTGGGGGAATGTACACAGCAGTGATAATGACCGCTGTGAATTCCCTCGGTAGCCAGAATGGTCGACACAGAAGCATAAGAAATTCCAGATCAGGAGAACAGAAAGATTTGATGGAATGTACGTTCCTCTGATCACACCAGGATTTGTTGATCATAAAACATACACCACCTCCTCTAGTTTTACCTGAGAGGTCTTTCGCTCTGTCCGCTCGGAGCATGGAGAACCCCGCGGGTTCAATGGCTGAGTCTGGAATCTCCACAGACATCCAAGTTTCCGTAAGGCAGATAATGCAGCAGTCCCTCGTCTCTCGTTGGAAAGAGATCCGCGCTTTCAGCTCGCAGAGCTTGTTATCCAGAGACTGAACATTTGCCAGTAGAATAGTGGGTAGCGGGGGTCGATTTGCGCGGCGTCTTACTCTGATGAGAACGCCGGCTCTGTTTCCCCTTTTCCTCCTGCGTTTCCGTGGCCGTGCTGCCCAGACAAAGGGCTCCGCTTGCGTGTTTGTAAACAGCGGGTCGGCATTGAGGAATGTGAAGTCCGGTTTTCGGTGTGAGATCGCTGAACCAATGTCCAAAAGTGTTTGTCTGTCGTAGACAATAAGGCAGACAACATCCAAGACAAAAAACATAAGAATTGTAAACAAAACAAACAAACCATTGCTATGTTGTGTCGGAGCTCGCAACGCAGCAGCCATACTCGGCGCCATCTTGAGTCATGCTCATCTGGAACAAATTACGTTCCATGCTCCCTGAGTGTTGGGGAATGAGTCTACAACCTTAAAATTTCACTGCAATCCAGCTAACTATCATGTCATGCCACCATGTTTCTACACCCTCACAGAGCAACATACAAGCTTAAAAGGGTTGCTGAAGAATACATAAATTCCTTTTTACAGCATAGCACACAACAAGCCATGACTCTTGAACAAATTTTACCAGAAACAGTCTAGTTCTCAAAAAAAAAAAAAAAAAAAAAAAAAATAGTGTGTTCACTTATTCATACCAACTCAATCAAGCTCAATCACTGACACTGTGACTCGCACCAACACTCATAAAATAAAAGAACATCAGCAGTGACCTCACCCCCTTCCCCAATAATAATCTGTAATCCTCAGAAACCATCTTCACTGGATCACCAAGTCCTTCATGTACCTCATGAATCAGGGCACAATCAGGGCAATCAGACAAAGACCGTCTTAAGAGAGTTATGGTATAGCAAACTGTCTTGTATTTCAAGCCAGGGCACCTTTGACACATTGTGAGCCACTGCTAATGTCCTTCCCGAAAAGGCCTGGCTGGGTGTCAGTGCAGATTTGCATGGTCTGCTGCAAACAGGTGAATACTTGGGAGTCATCATAGATGATTACTCTCATTACTCAGTATTGGAAGTTCTTCGATACATTAATTCTTCAATCCAGTGGGGCCATGTAGAATATTTATACGTAGAAGTGAATTAAAGGACAATTCTGGTTTCAATACAAGTTAAGCTCATTTGACAGCCTTTGTGGCAAATGTTGATTACCATATAATTAATTTCTTTAAAGAAAAGAAAAAAATCTGGGTTACAGCGAGGCACTTACAATGGAAATTAATGGGGCCAATTCATAAACATTAAAATACTCACTGTTTCAAAAGTATAGCCACTAGATGTACTGCAAACAATATACATGTTTACATGATTTAAGTGTAATAAAATCGCTTAAGCCCCGTACAAACATGCAGTGACTTCCAGCGACAAAGCAACCTCATCTCATTCATTGTCATGTCGAGAGCTTCATTATTAATGATATGATGCAATGAGCACTGCTGCAGTTCATATAAAAACACTTTCCCCTGCAGAATATGCATTTTTAGGGACAAGAAAACTGATTCCTTGTCAAATTAGAATGAAATCATAGTTTTACTAGCAAAATGCCTCATCTGTGATTATATTTTAAAAAGACATGGCCAGACGTGCAGTCCACCAATAATATTAGAGCGACAGCAGTAGGAATGCCCACTAGCGACTTCACAGTACAGAGACTAGTGACATCAAGTGATAAATTCACTGCATGTGTGTACGGAGCTTTACTAACCTTTTCTGTGTGAAGTTATATCCAATTTTACAAGTTCATTGCCATGACGACATAATGCCGTAAAACCTAAAACCCTATAATACGACCATAAAAACAGCGATTTAAACAACAGCTCAAATAATACAGGAGTTTTAACAGAAGAAATAGTGCAAGTGCTTTTATAAAATTGTAAGCTTCACATTTTTGCCTTTAAACCCTCCAAAAATTGGCCTCTTTTCTTCCATTGTAAGTGCATCAATGTAACCTCGATTTTGTTTTTTTTCTTAAAGAAAAGTAGATTTGAGCCTAAATTTTTCTGATAATCAACATTATGCAACAAATGCTGTTGATAGAGCTTAACGGTAAAAATGTTATAATATTTACTGTACTAAAGCATAAAATTATCATAATATGTTATCAGAGATTTAGGAAACATGCTAAGTTTAAATACTGGCTTCTCCGAAAACAACGCTACAGCCAGTATATTCTGCTTTGAAATGTCTGTTCTGGGCCGGAATTTCTGTTTGTGTTTTGGCCTGTGTGATCCCGCCCACTGCCCATTTCCCAATAGTAAAAATGTCCCGGGTTGCCAGATTTGAAACAAGTTAGCAGGCAAACACAGCGCTCTGCAGCCATGGAAGCCAGCAATACATCTAGCTAACATTGACAGAGTTATAAAAAATCCACATGAGCTGGTTTATAATTTGCAAACAATAAAAACATTGCAAACGTATACATTAGCTGATCAATTTACAGTTTAAGGCTCATCGCATGCCATTGTCCTCAACCGCAACTCGCGTGAGCTTTGAGTCTGGGTAGGAGGGGGCGGGGGAGACAACTCTCTCCAATATTTTGAATTTGGACTGCAGTACTCATTTTAATGTCAATGTTACATATTGCTCCTTTAACTTCTATAGAACCCAGACTATTTATTTACAACTCAGGTTCTTATGCGTTGTTGAGCAGAGATACACAGCAAAGAACACACAAGAAATGCATTTCATGTGTGCATCTTTTTTATACAGTAAGTTCACAATTAAACATCACACCTAAAACTAAAGTAATGGAAATAAGTTCTTATATATCACAGTAAGGGCGCATGTTTGCTTTGAAATAATATCTTTACTGACTTCACTGATATGGTGATTCTACATGAAAGGATCCAAGAAAATCTTATGTCAGGCCACTCCCATGTAAGAATGGGAAGTGACACATGGCTCCATGACTCTTATGATTAAGACAGAGAAGAGCTTTTCTCTCAATTTTAAGCTTAGTTGTTCGTATTCCTAGAACACTGCAATGGATCATTTTTTGCATCAGTCTTTCAACTTTCTGTACCCTTTATAAAGCTTTTAGCTTTTAGATCCAAATGGTCATGTTCTGCTTCAGAAATGTTTTGAAAATGAATAAGGTCACCATTTACTTTCATTGTATAGAAAAAGATGCAACGAAAGTGAATGGTGACTAACATACTGCTTGACATTTTGTGTTCCACGGAAGAGGAAAAGTCATACAGGTTTGGAACAACATTAGCGTGAGTAAAGTATGACTAAATTTTAACTTTTGGTTGAACTGTCCCTAGGATCTATTTGAGGTAGTATGTGATTCACAGCCATTTCATCCCTGTTGTCATTTTTCTCTGGCAGGCTGGCCTTTTGGCAGTTTGGTATGTAAGCTGAGCGGCATGGTACAGGGAATATCGGTTTCCGCCTCTGTCTTCACACTGGTGGCCATCGCTGTGGACAGGTGGGCAACAAAAAAGTCTATATGTTTGTAGGTAATTGTGTGGTCAAATGTTTTCCTGATAAATCTGTTGTCCCAAAAATTCATTTTGTCGTCATTTATGCCATTTACCCTCATGTCGTTCCAAACACATATGACTTTCTTTCTGTAAAACGTTAGTCTCTCCGTCACCATTTACTTTAATTGGATCTTTAAACCATACAATGAAAATGAATGGTGACTGAGTCTGTTATTCCCTTACATTGTACAACCCCAATTCCAAAAAAGTTGGGACAGTATGAAAAATGCTAATAAAAACAAAAAGTAGTGATTTGTAAATTATATTCACCCTTTGCTAAATTGAAAACACTACAACTACACATTATATGATGTTTTACCTTGTGAATTTCATTGTTTTTTTTAATGTACAGTAATTTCAAATCAGATGATTGCAACACGCTCCAAAAAAGTTGAGACAGGCAAATTAAGACTATTAAAAATTTGACAAGTTAAAATATCAATATGAATCAGGAGATGTTAAACGTGTGAGGCAATCATGTCATAGTATATAAGGAGCCTCCAAAAACAGCCTAGATCTTCAAGAGCAAGGATCATTCGAGACTTGTCAATTTGCCAACAGATGCTTCAGCAAATAATCCAGCACTTTGAGAATAATGTTCCACAAAGACAAATTGAAAGGATTTTGGGCATTTCACCCTCTACAGTGCACAATATAGTTAAAAGATTCAAGGAATATGGTCAAATCTCAGTGTGTAAAGGGCAAGACGAAAACCACTTCTGAATGCGTGTGATCTCTGATCCCTCAGATATCACTGTCTTAAAAAATGAAGTTCCTAAGCGTAAATTTGGGAGGAGTAAGCCCATCTAATCTTTTAATTAACAGCCAGAGTATATAAGCAGCTGCTTACCTCTCTTCGGTCTCAGCTGTTTCCAGCATCTGGTCGTTTCATCCCTGAAACATGTCCGACCTCCCGGAAATCCAGCTATTCCCGTCAGACGACGAACTCTCTTTTCTTCCCGTGACACCAACAATCTCCTCTCATGCAAGATTGGCTCCTCCTTTTCCAAACTCAGATAGCTCTTCTGGGCATTCAAGCTGCAAAATCCAGTGCTCCTACAAACCATGCATCAGAAGACCACTCTCCCCTCCTCCTTCAAAGCAGCCAGCTTTAACCGTGTCTCGTTCCCCATCTTCCTGGACTTCATCTCCTCATTCTCTCGCCGTTACTCCACCATGTCCCCCCATTTAAAAATGGTCTGTAAACAGCCTACGTCAGGCCCTCTCCAGTTCCATTTCTCCCGCAGATCTTCAAAAATTCAACTATACGAACTTCTCGTGAGCTCCCATAACCGTTCCAATATTCCAAAAAACTCCCCAAAACCTCCTAAGAGCAAAAACCTTTTAGATATCTCGACACCCTATCTATGGGTTCAGTACTACAAGCCATCTCTCCCAGAACACTCCAAACTTACTGTCTAGACACTGGTTTCAAAAGAATCTAAAAATCATCCTCAACAGATCCGGCATTCCTACCAAACATTTCTCTTCCTATTCCTTCCACATAGGGGCTGCTACTACAGCCGCCCAGAAAGGCCTATCTGAACACCAAATTAAAATGCTCGGACAGTGGTCATCCCACACCTTCGAAATTTACATTCGTTCCAACCTCTATCACATCAGACAAGCATGCCAAACACTCTTTTAATCTTTTTAGGCTTGGACCACACCTCCCTACAATTACACACCTCACTGCTAACCTAGCCCCACTGGTCACGTATCCATCTGGATGCAGCGAGGACCCTCCCGTTCGACTGCATGTGAGCTACCACGCCTGACGTGGACTCTCCCATTCGAATCGTCGTGTGGGCCCTCCCGACCAGATGCAACACGTGCTCTCCCATTCAAACTGCAATGTGGGCTCTCCCGTTCAATCGCAGAGTGAGCTTTCCCGTTTATATATCGGGGGCTCTCCCTTTCGAAGCGCAGCGGGAACTCTCCTGTTCGAATCGCAGTGTGAGCCCTTCGTTCAAGCGCCGTGGAGGCTCTCCCCTTCCGAATCGCAGTGTGATCCTTCATGCTCTCGACCATGGAGGATCTCCCGTTCAGATCGCAGTGTGGGGCCCTCCTATCTGAACAGCGGACTGGAGGTACCAGGATTTGTTTGTCCCCCAAGCACAGCAGGCCTTCGTTCTCCTTATGCGATCCAGGCCTTCGCGTCATAAGGACTGTAGCTCTGTGTCTTATCTATATACCGCAGGCTCCCTCTTTCTGATGCTGGGCGGTTTTGCTTTGGATATCGTTCGGCCCGTTCCACTGGGGATGAGGACCTCCTTCCCCTTCTGTGATATTTGAGAGCCCATGTACCTTTGACTCATGGGTTTCATGTCATGGATGCTGCGGCGCATGTACTCCAGCTCTACTAATTTAAACCCTCCAGTCCAAACGCTGCTCCCGCCACAGAAATTGTGTCACTGCCGCAGCAGTGCTTGCTCAAGACTCTTGGTTGATAAATGCAGCAGCGAGATGCATCCCAGTGCTAAGCTTCCGAAATCCTAATGCAGCTTCTATGAGCTTCCCGCATTTCACACTGCCAAAGCAGTACCTCAATCACAGCTTTCATCAAAAATGGGACACGCTTTCCAAACGCAGCTCCTGCCAGAGCTCCTTTCAGATTAATACTGCCACAGCATTACCCCGCTCATAGCTCCACATGGTGGACATAGTAAGGAGACGTCAATCCAGCCTAAGCAGCAACATTGCCTGTTCACAACTCCAGGTCTATAAACACAGCGGTGAGATGCGTTAGACTTTCGAATTTTACGCAGCCCCAGTTTACACTGCCACTGCAGTACTAGCTCCCGTCTACAAATAGAAAAGGCAGCAGCGTAGTGCGTCCTGTAGTGCATAGTACTTCAGAGCTCGAGTTGAAGCTGCTTCCTCGAGCCCCTCCAATGAGGACAGCAAGCCAAATAATTTAATCTTAATAGCATAAAGACTATGTGGGCAAACAATCTCATGAAACATCATTCATCTGAAATGATATCATGAACATGGGCTTGAGATTACTTTAGAAAACCTTGGTTAGTTAACACCATTCGCCGCTGCAGCCACAGATGCAAGTTAAGACTTTACTATGCAAAGCAGAAGTCCTATATCAACACTGTCCAGAAGCGCTGCCAACTTCTCTAGGCTCGGTCTCATCTTAGATAGAAAGTAGAACAGTGGAACTGTGTTTTTTGGTCTGATGAGTCCACATTTCAAATAGTTTTTGAAAAACACAGCCATCGTGTTCGAGCCAAAGAACAAAAGGACCATCCAAGCTGTTATCACCGTCATGTCCAAAAGCCAGTGTCTATAATGCAGACAGATATGTAAAAAATTTTGGAGCAGCATATACTGCCATCCAGCACATTTTTTCCAGGAACATCCTGGAATTTTCAGCAGGACAACTTCAAACCACATACTGGCCGAATAAGCAGAGAGTGCGGGGGCTAGATTGGCCTGCCTGCAGTCCTGACCATCTCCAATTGAGAATGTGTGGTGCATTATGAAGCTCATAATACGGCAACAAAGACCCCGTACAATTGTGCAGTTGAAGACCTGCATAATGGATGAATGGGGAAAAATTCCACTTTTTAAACTAAACAAACTTGTCTCTTCAGTGCCTAAATGCTTAATAAGTGTTATTAGAAGAAATGGTGATGTTTCACAGTGGTAAACACTCGACTGTCCCAAATTTTTGGAGTGTGTTGCAATCATTTGATTTGAAATTACAGTACATTTTCAAAAAAGCAATGAAATTCACAAGGTAAAACATAATATTAATGTGTCTTATTTTTGTCTTATGTCTGTTTTTGTTGTGTTGATCTTATAACTTTTTTACCTTGTATGGTGTCCTTTCTTGGCCAGGTCTCCCTCGAAAAAGAGATTTAATCTCAAGGGACTTCTTGGTTAAATAAAGGTTAATAAATAAATAAATAAAATATAATGTTTAGTTGTAGTGAATTCAATATAGCAAAGGGTGAATATAATTTACTTTTTGTTTTTATTAGCATTTTCCATACTGTCCCAACTTTTTCGGAATTGGGGTTGTACCTAACAACTCCTTTTGTCTTATGTAATAAAGAAAGTCATACTGGTTTGGAATGACACAAGGGTGAGTAAATGTTGACAGACATTTAATTTTGGTGTGAAACATCCACTTAATATACATTCTGAAATTATTATTTTCACATTTTATTATTATTATTAATTTCTTTTTTGTTATCCCCTTTTCTCCCAATTTGGAATGCCCAATTCCCACTACTTAGTAGGTCCTCGTGGTGGCGCGGTTACTCACCTCAATCTGGGTAGCAGAGGACAAGTCTCAATTGCCTCCGCTTCTGAGACAGTCAGTCAGCACATCTTATCACGTGGCTCGCTGTGCATGACACTGTGGAGACTCACAGCATGTGGAGGCTCATGCTACTCTCTGTGATCCATGCACAACTTACCACGCACCCCACTGAGAGCGAGAACCCCTAATCATGACCATAAGGAGGTTACCCCATGTGACTCTTCCCCCCCCCTTGCAACCGGGACAATTTGGTTGCTTAGGAGATCTTGCTGGAGTCACTCAGCACGCCCTGGTTTCGAACTCTTGACTCCAGGGTTGGTAGTCATCGTCAATACTCGCTGAGCTACCCAGGCCCCTATTTTCACATTTTAAATGTATTGTACATCTTCCTTCACAGAGATATTTTTGAAACTTACACTGTTTCCACTTATTGTTTTTGTTTCTATCTTCTCTACAATGTTTTCTGTCATTCATCTCTTTTGCATTTTCCTTCTACTGTGTCTTTCTTCCTCTCACTTTCTTCCATGTCAATGTCTCAGATTCCGCTGCATTGTCTATCCCTTCAAACAGAAGCTCACAATCTCCACCTCCACCTTCATCATTGTCATCATCTGGGTTCTGGCCATCTCCATCATGTGTCCATCAGGAGTCATGCTACAAGTCACCAAGGAGCACCGTGTCTCCATCTTGCTAAGTGACAGCAACACCACACAACCCTTCTATTGGTGTCTTGAAATCTGGCCAAACCAAGAGATGCGCAAGATTTACACTACAGTACTCTTTGCTAACATTTATTTGGCTCCTCTTACGCTCATCGTCATTATGTATGCCCGGATTGGGATCACCCTGTTCAAGACTTCAATGCCTGCCTCTGTGAGCCAAGTTGGGACCTCAGGCTCTGGTTCTGGCTCAGGGAAACATAGCAGATATGAAAGCCGTCAGCTGGTGTCACGCAAAAAGAAGCGGGTGATTAAAATGTTGCTAGTGGTGGCCCTGCTGTTCATCCTTTCATGGCTGCCATTGTGGGCACTCATGATGTTAAGCGACTATGCAAGCTTGAGTGAGCACCAACATCGAGTTATTAATATATATGTTTACCCCCTGGCCCACTGGTTGGCATTCTGTAACAGCAGTGTCAATCCAATAGTCTATGGGTTTTTCAATGAAAATTTTCGCAAGGGCTTCAAGGCAGCCTTTAAGCTTCAGCTCTGTTCAGCCCATTCTGGGAGGAGAACCTATTCACATCGACTGCAGGGGAATGCTGTGTTACCTGCCAGCTTGCCCCTGACCAAGAAGCCTGTGGTGGAGACTGGAGGTCCCAGATCAGGACAAGGGCTCATCCAAGGGCTAGTGTCAGTGGGGAATGGGAAAGGTCCAGGTGAAAGCAGCCAGTCTTCTGACAATAAGAACATTAAAGAACAGGATCTGATCATGGAAGATCTGGAGAAGGTGTGTATGTGTTAGAGAATACATGGCATTGTTTTGGATCCCTCAAACCTCATATTGATTCTGTATTCTTAATTCAGAATAAAATATTTAAATGTGTTCCAAAAACAATACTTATCCTCTTTTGATAAAAAAGAATCAACAGATGCAAAGTTGATGAGTATTTTCAGAAATTCTGAGCTTAGAAAATGGCATTATTTAACAGAATTTGAGCATGGAAGATGGAACCGAACTCTGTGACTTAAAGTTTCACACCCCTGGACTGCCTTGTTTAACCTCCATACCCAAACCATCAAACTTACTGGCAAATTATAATATCTTTGAGCAGTTCACCATCACAACAGATGCTGTAGAAACATAAACATCAATGTTGGGCAACCGAGGCAATTTAACAGATGTTTTTCTTTTAATTGTCAATTTCCACCACCTGTCTCTCTTTTCCATCTGCACATTTCTCTAATAGACCCTGATTGGTTCATTTACATTTATTGTTTTTTTTGTTTTTTTTTTGTGGCATTGCAGTCTAACTCAATCAGCAGAGAAAATCAAGGGGGAGGGGGCTTCAGGACATATGTCATATGTATATGGCATACATTATGAGGTACTTTATATGGCGCTTGCTGTTTTTTAAATATAACCATTGTGTGTCTGTTTTAGTGATACTGTGATACTGTAGGGGAATACAGTTATACCCAGTAATGTGACCAGTATGAACAATGAAGACCAGGAGTCAAAGCTGAAGTTTCAATAAATAGAGAGAGAGTTTACTGAAGACAAAGTTCTCCACATTCCCAAAGGTAAAGACAGAAACAGAAAATGAGTTGAGGCTCTAACCTTGAACTAACCTAGATTACAGAAACAACCATAATTATAGGCATATGCAAATGAGTTGACGTCATCTTTACAGGTTTACAGGATTCTGATAGGTTAACCGTACAGTAATTTTCGGAAACTATCCCAAAAGTTGTTATTTAGAAGCATAATACTGATTAGTTGGAACCAAGAAGTCTCAATTGGTCCACAGATGAGGGTCAAAGGTAATCGTAAATCCAAAAGGACTTTTCTTTTACACCTGGTGCCAGAGGGTGACTGATCATTTCACCTGGTCACTCCGACAATTCCTGTAATCGATTTAGATAAAGACTATAAGAGAGAATAGACTATAGGAGAGATTGAGAAATACAAAGAAGGAAAAAGACAATACTGCATCTTAAGATAAAGAAGAGACTGTGTCTTCTTAATGCTGAATGTCATCAAGACCCAGGATGAATGTTTCTTTTCTACTAGAACAAGCATTGAGATAACTCACAGCTCGCACGTACACACTTTTAGGGCCCGAATATTTCTATGTGAAAGGGTACAGAAGGTTTATTCTTTAACAGAAACTTAAATACAACAAAACTCTTGCTTAATTCGATCAATGATCAATAGAATTAATTACAACTCACATGTATATCTGTTCTCTGGGAGCCGGGCTAAATGAGTAAGCACCGTTTCCTGCATTCCTGTTATAAACCAGACCCTCAGTCCCACCTCAGAGGTCAAATACACAAATTACTTTTAACATTTATAATTATAATATATCCTGAATAAAGGCACATAATTAAAATGCTTTGATTACTTTTGATTATAACAATTGTTAGTGAATGTATTTAACTCATCAGTAGGCAGAAGAGACAGGATTGAACACACCCCTTCAATACCTTGCACTTAGATGATTGGATGCACATGAGAGGCTGAATATTTTACCTTCTCTTTGACTGTTTTACTGCTGTGAGGACATCATGAACTTCTAAGAGTTCAGCTTTCATATCTTTTCATCACTTTCATGTCTGAGGGCAGGATGTGCTCTGCCTGTCTCTCATGAAATTCTACATTTCAATACAATAATCATGGCAGATGGGCAGTTGGAGCTGAAGTCGTTGAAATTCAGACATCATGTATGACAAACAAAAAGAAGGCCATTTGTGGACTTAGGTTTGACATGAATAAGATAAGAATTAAATTACATCTCACGGGCAGCCAAATTATGCCGCTGTCATTTTTGGATGCTTGAACTTCTTTGATTCGTCCTTTCTAACCCGAGGAATACACCCTGAGATTTATGGGAAATTACACAGAATTTCAAGGACACAACTAAAATTAATATTCCCACGGAAAATGCCACGAGTCTTTACTAAGCCAGTCTCAAGCTGATTGAAGTGCCTGAATAGCGACATGAGAGGGGGAACACTATTAAATCTCCCCTCTGTCTGGGTAGAAAAATGACTACCATTGGTAAAATTGCCTGCTCAACAGGTTCACTCATTAACCAACACTGAATGAATGTCAGCAGGCAAAACTTCAAAGGGAGACTTACTGGGGAGTTTACAGGAGAAATGCAGTAAGCAGAAGACAATTTCTGCCTTGATGTGTGACCACTTACATGAGGAGCATCATGACTATAAATCCTTATTAATATAAAGTAGTTCACTGGAAGAGCAAGGCCATTTTTGCCAGTGATTTCATGACCACCCAGCACTGAAGACAATGCCCAAGGATCTCTCCAGACTCATAAATTCATTGAAAATAAGCTGACAAACAAGAGAAGAGCTTTGCCTTGAAACAAGGACATTAGCTGTCAGACACAGTGAGAACTTGTACAGTCCTAGATGTGGGGAAACACACCCACAGGGGATATGGCAAGTGTCCAAACTTCTATTGGTTATTTCATCTGACATTTATGTATGTGTCACAGATCTTCTTTAGACTTTACTACAGTATGATCCAGAATCCAGCAATTTTGTATGTGTGGAAAAAGAAAGACCTCCCTCTAAAATGAAATTTTGTTTTTTTCTATTGTCAACCTGGCAGTTGTTAAATCCCAAAGTGATCTTCTGTGGCACACATTGTATTGATGCTTTAAAGTCCTCTGTGAAGAACTTATATATATATATATATATATCATGATTTGAATGTTTTTGCATTGTACTATGGTAATATGTTCTCTTGGCTGCAATTCAGTCGATTACTGTGCTTTGCAATGATGCATGCAAAATGAAGAATCTAACACCCAAACTTTTCAGAAAACAGACATTGAATATAGTTGGACTTGCAATGTGCTTTTACTGATTTTTCTTCTGAGATGCAGCAAAACATTTTAAATATTATGGAAGTAATATTACAGCTGCAACAGAAACCCGTTTATATGTTACTTCATCTAATGCTGAAATTACATATGGATTAATTATCATACTACCACTGCTGCTTGTCATATAATGTGCATCAATGAGAAATCAAGCAAGACCTCGATGAAATGTGCTACTGGTTAATGATCATTGAGAACAACTTTAATTTTGGAAGTGAAAAGGAGTGTGAAGTGCCAGCCTACTTGTCTTCATAGTGTGTTTTGACAGCATAATCATGTCTTTAAAGCCCTGTTTTGATGAGATGTCTGATAGCGTATTTGTTTGTTAGATTTGGCACTGTTAATATCACCATTGGGACATATGGATCTCAGCAAGACTAAGATGCTAATATATCTACAAACATATCATTACTTTGGCTTACTTCACAGAATGCAGCAGATGGGGAGATTATACAGGGAGAGAAATATACAAAATCTCACTCTTGTCTTCAAAGCTGTTTAAAGCAGAAGTGTGTAATTTCTAGAGCCAACCAATGATATAGCAAAAATAAATATAGTTTTAAAACAGCCGACGCTTCCAATGTCTGCGATTGGTCGAACAAACAGATAAGAATTGAGTTAATGTTGTTGTGTCTGGCTTGTATCAGAGAGCCACTGTATTTACTGTACAGCTCTGGGATGCACACCCCAAAGGCCCATTCAAATGTTTCTCTGTTTGCTTTTTCTGTGTTTTATCTTTGAAATCAGTACTATGCTTGCCGATATTAATGCTGTCCTTTCCTCTTTTCTCTTGCTTGTGTTGTGGCATGCCATAGATACATTTAATGTAACTTCAATGTAAATTCATGTATGTGCTGACAATGTGTAATATGCATGTGTGTATCTATTTGGGGAAAAGGGCTTGGGCACACTTGACTGCACATAGTGTGAGTGCTGTCTCAACTCTATATGCAGCACAATCTTTAAGAGCACAAAACCGCACAAGCATTTTCACAGTGTTTACAGCAGCCTACGGCTTCTAATCTGAAACCAGTTCTACTTCTTTCAGCAGTAGCTGAGGCCAAGTATTAAAGAGTATTTTAAATGTTCTTGATTTACATTTGATAAGGTTTGGCAAAGCATGCTTGATGCACCCAGGCCTATAAAGAATGGTTATCTGTTTGATGGTGGTGTTAATAAATTGTAAATTTTGTGCTGTATATTGACTGTATTTGACCTCATCAGAATGGTGTTCATAATTATATGGAATGTGAAATCTAAGAAACTGCATGATGTCATATTATAAAGTTTCTGGACATACAGAATTTTGTAATTGTTTAACAGCTGTCCCACTTGTGCAGACCTCTTATCACAGTCTGTACAATTAACTGGACACTACACAACTGTCTATTGTTTGTTTAAACATTTAAAAAAAAAAATTCCAGCACTTTTCAAGGATCTTGAAAACAATATCTGTTAAACAAGTGCTTAGATTTGTATGACTTTGTGCTTTATTACATGAAAATAAATCTCTGACTGCTCATCGCAATTGCTGTTTAAATATATATAATACTGTGTATGTAAATGTAAATATATTGAAATATTACCTTATAGTAACCTATATATTAAAATAAGAAATAAAATATTAAGTTTTGAATGTGTTAATTGTGTCAGAGAAATTAAACTTTTACGCCATTATTTTAGACTGGCTAATGACAGTTCTGGTGTCTTCAGAAGGTGTGTGTCTGGTTGCTTTGAAGTACAATGGTATGTCCATTTTTAATGTTTCACTAATATTCACTTTTCAGTATTACCTTTTAAGATAAAAATGATTGCTATACTAATTAAAGGGGTTAATTCCCCTAATCTTTTGAAATACAAGCGTTTAATGTACCATTAAAACAGTTACTTTCAGAACTCAAAACTTCCTCCCTTAGTGCAAAAAGACCATTTATTAAAATTAAGATGCAAAAACAACTTGTTACAAAATTCTGCAACTTTCTGACATCCCACACTCTGTGTGTGAGTACAGCAAAATGCTGACATAATGGAGGTCTATAATACATCTGTAGAAAGCTACCTGGTAGCATTCCCAATAGCATCTCAATAGCATTTGCACGGCTAGCACAGGGGTGGATCTAGACATTTTTAAAGGAGGGGGCCACAGTGTGCAGAGAAGGGCCAAATTAATAACAGGTCAATATGAGTCTATGCTCTTCAAATCTGAACACATGACCTAATATACAAGGAATGTAAAAACAAACTTATCAATACTTGCATAATTTTGTTATATCTTCAACATACTCTATCAACTAATTTAATAATAAATTCTACAGAAATTATCTGGAGCGGTTCTTTGATCACAGCTGAAAACATATAGTTATCGTGAAATTTAATTACATGAGGAGGATCACATTTACATCCAAATGACAATACATTTACACAGAACAGACGGTATTATATAATTTACTGTACAACTAAAAATACTTGCTTTTGGTGCCACGTCTGTGGACATATCACCTTGAAACTGGAGCTCACACATGCCCATACATTCAACAAGACTTCCAGTCTCAACCAGTGGGGGGGCAGTGATTCAAATTTTGATGAGCAAAGACCTATTTGAGCAGCAAAACTTTCGACCCACTGGTACCAAATTGCCAGTGTGATCAGTCTGAACCAAAATGTGCCTTCGCTGTACTTCATTATCCCTAGGACCTCAAATGTTTTTATTAAGAGTTTTATAACCAAAATATGTAGATTTCATGAAGGATGATTATTATATCAAATAAAAAAGGCCCTTAAACAATCACTTTACTCTGCCTTCATTGAGTGGACACAAAACATTCTTGGCAAAATTGCTTAGATTCCTTCCACTTCGAGCAACCCTTAGAAATCAATTGGCCCCCAGTGGCTGTCTCCGACTGCAAGACAGAGTTTGTCAAGAGCAATTGTTTCAACATGCTCCATTCTGACTCTTAAAAATGTAGTTGGACCTCACATCACATCCACCTTCTTCTTCCTCATCAGTTTATTAATCCTTTTTCATATTTTTATTTTTATGGGCTTTTTGTCTTAATATTGGATAGGACAGTATAGATATCTCATGAGAAACACACTACCCACTGTGCCATGGCCCTGACATTATTATTATTATTATTATTGGATATGCATGATAATATTGTACAGTGAACAGACTAGATGGATAACAGGCATTTGTTAGCATGTGGTTGAATTTTTTTTTCTTCCAAGATGCACGTTACATCCAGAATTATATTTTTTTCTGACCTTATGTGAAAGGAATTATTTTCCAAAGATGAAATCCATTAGTATAGCTAGCAAGTGCAGGTTTTGTGTAGCCTATACTGTAGATGTGATTTTTAAACCAGTTATAAAAAAATTACTTTTCATGGACAACCCACATGATATGATGTTATTTTAACTTTCCAGGACAGGGAACAAAGAATTTGGTATGCTTTATAGATGGTACTGTATAATATCAGTAAGAATAATTCAATTTTACCTATGCAGAAAGACTAAGGTGTTAAGAATGAGAGTTAAATGATATCTGAAGGCTTCCCATGATAATGCCAACAAGCAAAAAATGAGAACTCGCACTTCATCACTTATGAAAAGATCTTCCCGAGGGAGTTTTTGAAAAGAACTACAAATCTTCCATTATTAGATTATCTCTGAAACTCTTTAGAGAAAGGAGAGAGTGGCTAGTTCTCTATTAGAGGATTACTGTAAGTGCTGTTAATTACAAAAAATGAGAGAGACTTAACCTTCTGCTAATTCTTAAAGTGGAATCTTTACTATGCTCATGTTTTCCCTTCTTTCTAGTAACAAAGCATTAATGAAAGATTCTTTGACTGTTTTGATAGTGCTGACTGAGGTGCTTTTAAATTCATCAGTGAAAAGGGATGAGTTTTGAAAAATTACATGAATGCCACTAATGCAATCACACAGCAAAAGCAGAAAGCTTAATACATTTACAAAATAAAACAACCTGTAATCAGATTCAAGGCGTACTGGACACATGTTCTGCTTGTGATTCAATTAACTTATTTTGATTGCTATGCTTTGTTACTGTTCTTTTTTTCTTTTTTTCTTTTCTTGGTAACACTTTATTTTATTGTGTCCTTGTAACACATATTACATGTATTGACTATAGAAATAACAGTCAATTATACATAATTACAAGCAACTAACCTTAAACCAATAGTAAGTAAATATAGTTAATTAGTAATAATCAGTAATTACTTGTGTAATTACACTGTAACAAGGACACTGTAAAAATAAAGTGTAATCTTTTTCTGATTTTGCAGTTGCTGTTTTCTGCATATTGCTGCCCCTTCCGCATATCGTGGCGCTGTTTTGTGGCGCGTTCTGCATAACGCAGCGGCCCCATTTCACGGCCGGCACACCGGGAAAAGTCCCGGTTCTCCCAATGGCCAGTCCGCCACTCTTTATGGATGACTTTAATGGCGCTTTTATGTGTGCTTTCGGAGCTTGGACAGGACAGCCACAAACACGATCCTCTCTTCCCGCAATCTTTTTGTTTCACGGATGAAAAATTAAGAATGATTTTGAACGACGAGGGTGAGTAAATTATGGCGGAAAGGTCGGTTTTTATTCAAGTTTATCAGTATCATTAATCAGGTGCAAATTATTGTCCAGAGGTCCTGACCGCTACCGAAACAGCGCATAGACGGCGCTGTCACGTGATATTTTTTTACTTTTTTCAGCACTGGCTATGATGTGACAATGGCTGCGTCCGAAACCAGGAAAATGCTGCCTCCGGAGGCTGTATACGGAGGTAGGAAGGGACAAAGGCACATCCAAATCCAATGTTCATGTCACATCCTGTCTACTGAGATACCATCTTCTGAACAAATTTTGAAGGCAGCATAGATGTATCCTTCGCTGCCTATGAAATCCCACAATCCTGTGCGTGCAGATCCACGGCGGTTGAGCTGAAAAAAGAGGCAGTTGATAGCCAATTTGTGCATGAATGTAAATTTTTTCCACTTTTTCCAACATTTGATTCCATTTCTAGTGATAAATTATTATTGTAGTTTTGAAATATACACTTGGTTATCGCCTAAACTCTCTTGATTTTGTTCTAGATTATTAGACCATTGAGGTTCGGTTCGACTGAATGAACAGACGCGTTACCTTTAGTGGACACCAGATGGCGATAATCAGTTGCTGGTACCCTAGCAACATGTGACCTTATGTAAGGAATAATTGACAATGGACTGTTGAATTATTGGGAAAAAAAATGCACACCCGAGATGGTATTGCAGTCACAATGTGCAGCGGATTGACCGTTACACATCGGGTGGGCATTATTTTTCAATAATTCAATGGGTCAATTATTCTGCTTATACCATGGTTACCATCTTAAGACATCATTTAGGGTTTTATCTCAAGACATTTTCTTGTTTTCGTCCCTAAAACACTCTTGTGCGTTGAACTACTTTCTTCCCCCACAGATTCAGCGTCTTGCTCTGATACAGCTCAAGACTTCGTTGCTAGTTTGAAAACGTCACTTTAAAACTAGCAATGGCGCATAGCGAGGCTTGCGCTGCTTTACATGAGCACTTACTGGAGTAACAAGTTAGCGTGTTTGTGAACGTGTATGAGAGTTTGTGTGTGAGTTTGTTTTTGAGGGATCAAAAGAGAGAAACTCAGAAACTGAGAGAGATCGCTTCTGGGATTACCTTTATTTGTTGCAGCTCTCGTCAGAAGTAACATCGCATAAAAATCGCTTAAAACATGTGCGTGTGAGCGAGCAAGCGAGCAAAAGAGAGGGGGAGGAGTTAGCTATGTGAGGCTGATTAGGGCGAAATACATTGAAATATAAAAAGTTTCACATATTAAAAGTTATTTCCGATAATAGAAACTGTTGTATTGATCAAGTCGCGAGGGTGCAGCTCTATTTGTTGGTCACGACACGAGTCTCAATGTGTGTGTGTGTGTGCATGCGCTTGCGTATGTATGTGTGTAAGCGTGTGTAAGTGCAGTGGAGACAAGGGCGCTTTTCAATCGAAATTTCAATTAATTTAGGATATTATAGACATTGTTTGTCATTCTTATCCAATGTACTTAACCAATGTCTTTGTTTTAAATGCTTATTTGTTGTGGTAGCCTGTAGGGCTCTTTGAAATAATAAAATTATTGGGCAAAGTGATATGGGACCATTATGCAGCCAAGACCTGGAACTACTTCATAGCTGTGCATTTACTTGAAAAATAATTGCACACCTTAGAACGTCTGTCAACCAACCAGAATCAAGCATTCAACAGACCCATGGTATCCACCTTATTGCTGCCATTATCAGCCTTGAATGTGGACCACTTCTAGTATAAGCCACTTCCAGCTATTATAGCTATACAAAAAAACTATATTATGCTGCTTTATATTACAGGCTGGCAATAAATGTCGACATATTATTATCATTAATTAAGATTTTCATAAACTCATTGGTTTTGAGCACATATAGTTTTACTGTTTATCATATTTTGCCATTGTTTAGTCACATACTGTTGCACTGGCAGAATGAATGAAATCAGGCACTGACAGGACAGTCCTAGGCGCCGTCTTGACACATCTCCACAAACTTTACACAACCAGCAGAGAGAATATGCCGAGAAAATGCTGCTTCAACTTTCTTTGCACCAAAACTGCATCTTGTTACATTTTGGCAAAATAATAAACGCAAAAATTGAGAACCACTGCTTTATCACATCACAGCAATTTATGTTGTAGCTGCTTGTTTTTCAATTTAAAAAGAAATAGCCAAAAACAAGGTAACATCTTGTCTATGCAAATCATATAGCCTATATGTTAAAGAGAGACAACTGCATAATAGATAAGGGCGTCATTTTATTCAATCAGTTCATGGTTAGATGTTGTATCCTAAAAATAAAATGAAAACTATTTGTAGCCATGAAAAATGTAAGGTTCATTCTTATGGACACAAATTTACACCCCCACCGATATTTCACTTTTAAAAACGTATGCAGATAGACATGTCGAGCAAAATAAAGTCATTTCTGACTGTAGCCATGGCAGCATGCACACCTGAAACTGCAACGTGAGCACCACATTGACTATATATATATATATATATATATATATATATATATATATATATATATATACACAAAAAAGAGCTGTCCTCAATGTATTCTACACGCAATAAACTTGCAGTGATTTTGCACTTGCCAAGTCCTGTGTGACAAGGCTTTTATTCTGAATAAAAGGAATTTAGATGGCATTGCAGGTTTAATCAATCAATAGAAATGGGAGTGCAAAATCAAATAATATGATTGTACACTTATTTTATTCGCTTGAATGAAAAAATGAGAAATCGAGATGAATTGCTGTTTTCTAGTTCTTAAATGAAACGAAAAAATTAAAAATAAAAGTGTTTTATCAATTTTGATGTTTCTAAATGAAAACGAGTAAATGGTCGGTTTATTGGTTATTCCGTTTCGAAGACAAAAACTGAAAAAATTATTATCTGAAGGTACACGGACCTCTGACTCACCTGCCTCCCCTTTCTATTTCTGTTGCAGACGTCACTGCCTCTGTAGAGCTTCCCAGTTGGCGTCTCATGTCTTCTTCATTCATCTTCATAATTTTTTCTGTTTCTGTAACCGCAGCTGCTTCTGTCTTATTCTTCTAACACTGGTTTGATCATTGTTGTTTACACTCCATACGTTAGTTCCTGAAGATTCCTGGGCGTTGTGGCCCCTAGAGTCAATCGATTCCAAATGACTACAGAGACGACAAGTATTCAGTGAAGGGGAACCTCTGGCTCTGTGAAAGAAGATCTGCAGACTGATGTTACACTGCTTCAAGCCAAACCTGCTCACTTTCACATGTGAACTCAAGAAATGTGGTTCTAACAAAAATTTGCATGGATTCTGTCAGTTTATTTTCACCAATCTCAACACATAACATATATGAATAGTAGTTTACCTTACTTCATGGAAAAGCGGCCTGCTGAATAGACCGGCATTGCTGGTCACCAGCTTATGTTGTGTTTTGGGTGCTCATCCCCCAGCATGGGATGTTGGTATTCTGGTGTCCAAACAAGACTTTTAAACTTTTAAGCATGGCTATGCTTGGGGGGCTTGGGTAGCTCAGCGAGTATTGACGCTGACTACCACCCCTGGAGTCATGAGTTTGAATCCAGGGTGTGCTGAGTGACTCCAGCCAGGTCTGCTAAGCAACCAAATTGGCCCGGTTGCTAGGGAGGGTAGAGTCACATGGGGAAACCTCCTCGTGGTTGCTATAATGTGGTGAGTTGTGCATGGATGCTGCAGAATCCTCAGAATGCCTCCGCGTCTGAGGCAACTGAGATTTGTCCGCTGCCACCCGGATTAAGGCGAGTCACTACACCACCACGAGGACCTAGAGCGCATTAGGAATTGGGCATTCCAAATTGGGGAGAAAAGAGGAGAAAAAAAAAAGCATGGTTGTGCTGTAGGGCTGGGTGATATGACGATGTAACCGGATATCGACGATCAACGTGGCCAGGGTGTGAAACTAGCACCCGCCAAATGCAATGAGGCTGAATCCAGTTCGCAAGCTCCTCGTCCAAATGTATTTCATGCATGGGTAATTTTGCTCATCTACAGTACCTGCAACAGATAGGTGACCTGTAAGACATCTCGGAGTGACACATGACCAGAAATGCACTTAGTCACAAAGACATGTGCTTGAAGAAACACACTTTATTATATTTTTATGAACAGACAAAAGAAAAGCCGTCAATGCTTAAGTCTGATTCGCAGTTTGTTCAGAGGTGTGCAGCGCGAGCTGGAACAGGTCTTGTGTCTCGTGGAATAAGCACCTGTACAGAGTTTTCACTCTTTTTTTCTCTGTTTCATTCATCTGAAAACTGTTTGCAAGAATAATATCGTCTATGACAATGCTGCAAATTATCTCCGATCATCTCAGGAGGTGCTGTGAGTTTAATTTGCTTTATTTCCTCGCGGTTGCCATGCATTGCGGATTCCTACATGATGCAAATGAAACCGTCGGAGACGGTAAATGTTTGGATTTGGGGAGGTGGCTAAATAAGATTTTTTGATCACTTCTGTATTTTATTGCTTTTTTCTTTTAGTTTAAAGTGCAATTTGAATTTAGAAATGTCTTTTGTTTATGTTTTTCATGTTTCAATAAATGAATTAAATTTTTAAAGCAAAATCAATAAAGCAAAAAAATTCACCTGATTTGCTGTTTGTTCAGAGGCGTGCAGTGTCTCGTGGAACAAGCGCATGTAAATAGTTTTCACTCTTTTTTCTCTGTTTCATTCGTCTGAAATCTGTTTGCAAGGATAATGCCATATATGAGAATGCTGCAAATGATCTCCGATCATCTCGGGAGGTGCTGTGAGTTAAGTCAGTTATATACAGTGCAAGGGAATGTAATGGCAGAAGAGGCTGGATGTGTTGGATAATATAAAAGACTAGGCTGTGTATTGCACATTAATTATTGCTCAATGGGGCAGTTTTAACTGTTCATGAGAAGGATAGCCTGAGGGAAAAAAAACTGTCCCTGTGACTGACGGTTCTGGTACTCAGAGCTCTGAAGCGTTGGCCAGAAGGCAACAGTTCAAAAAGGTAGTGGGCAGGGTGAGTGGGGTCCAGCGTAATTTTTCCAGCCTTTTTCCTCACTCTGGAAGTGTATTGTTCTTGAAGGGAGGGCAGGAGGCTCTCAGCAGTCCGAACTGTCCTTTGTAGTCTTCTGATATCTGATTTCGTAGCTGAACCAAACCAGAAAGTTACTGAAGTGCAGAGGACAGACTCAATGACTGCTGAGTAGAACTGTATCAGCAGCGCCTGTGGCAGGTTGAAATTCCTCAACTGGCAAAGGAAGTACAACCTCTGCTGGGCCTTTTTTGCAGTGAAGTCAATGTGGGTCTCTCACTTCAGGTCCTGTGAGATGGTAGTGCCCAGGAACCTGAATGACTCCACTGCTGCCACAGTGCTGTTTAGAATGGTGAGGGGGACAGTGTTGGGGTGTTCCTCCTAAAGTCCACAATCATCTCCATCGTTTTGAGCATGTTCAGCTCAAGGTTATTATGACTGCACCAGTGAGTCAGCTGTTCAACCTCCCTTCTGTATGCAGACTCATCGTCATCTCGGATGAGGCCAATGACAGTGGTGTCATCTGCAAACTTCAGGAGCTTGACAGAGGGGTCCTTGGCGATGCAGTCGTTGGTGTAGAGGGAGAAGAGTAGTGGAGAGAGCACACATCCCTGGGGGGTACCAGTGCTGATTGTACAGGTACTGGAAGTGAATTTCCACAGTCTCACTATCTGCTGCCTGTCTGTCAGAAAGCTGGTAATCCACTGACAGATAGACGTGGGAACAGAGAGTTGGTGTAATTTAGTCCGGAGAATAGCTGGGATGATGGTGTTGAAAGCCAAACTGAAGTCTACAAAAAGGATCCTTGCATATTTCCCTAGTCTGTCCAGATGTTGCAGGATATGATGCAATCCCATGTTGACTGCATCCTCCACAGACCTGTTTGCTCGATAAGCAAATTGAAGGGGATCTGGAAAGGGTCCAGTGATGTCCTTCAGGTGGGCCAACACCAGTCTCTCAAATGATTTCATGACCACAGACGTCAGGGCAACAGGTCTGTAGTTACTAAGTCCTGTGATTTTTGGTTTCTTTGGGACAGGAATGATGATTGAGCGTTTGAAGTAGAAGGGAAATTCACACTGCTCCAGTGATCTATTGAAAATCAGTGTGAAGATGGGAGCCAGCTGGTTAGCACAGGATCTAAGACATGTTGGTGAAATGCCATCTGGGCCCTGTGATTTCCTTATCTTTTGTTTTCGAAAGACACGGCACACATCATCTTCACAGATCTTAAGTGCAGGTTGAGTAGCAGGAGGGGGAGGAGGGGGGTTGCAGGAGGTGTTGGTGTTTGTGTGAAGTGAAGGTCAGAGCGAGTGTGGGGTGTGAGATTGGGCCTTTCAAATCTACAGTCGAACACATTCAGGTTGTCAGCCATTTGTTGATCCACCACAGGGTTGGTATGAGTCCTGTAATTCGTAAGCTGTTTCATGCCACCACACTGATGCAGGGTCGTTAGCTGAAAACTTGTTTTTCAGCTTCTCAGAGTATCTTCTTTTAGCCACTCTGATTTCCTTATTCAGTGTGTTCCTGGCCTGATTGTACAAGACTTTAGCCCCACCCCTGTAAGCATCCTCTTTGGCCTGACGAAGCTACCTGAGGTCTGCTGTAAACCATGCTTTGTCATTGTTAAATGTTCAATAACTCCTAGTAGGGATGCACATATCCTCACAGAAACTGATATATGATGTAACAGTATCTGTGAGCTCATCCAGATTGGTGTCTGCAGCCTCAAAAACACTCCAATCAGTGCAATCAAAGCAGGCTTATAGTTCCAGCTCTGCTTCATTGGTCCATCTCTTTACAGTCCTTACTACAGGCTTAGCAGATTTTAGTTTCTGTCTGTAGTTTGGAAGAAGATGAACCAGACAGTGATCTGATAGTCTCAAAGCTGCTCTAGGGACAGAGCGATATGCATCCTTTATTGTTGT
This sequence comes from Myxocyprinus asiaticus, assembly GCF_019703515.2. NCBI lineage: Eukaryota > Metazoa > Chordata > Actinopteri > Cypriniformes > Catostomidae > Myxocyprinus > Myxocyprinus asiaticus. Next base: position 28,222,614 of record NC_059346.1, read on the forward strand.
GTAGCAGTGATCCAGTATATTTCTGTCTCTGGTTGGGCATGTAATGTGCTGTCTGTATTTGGGCAGTTCACGTGTGATGTTTACTTTGTTAAAATCCCCAAGAATAATAATAACTGAGTCCGGATATTGTTGGTCTGTGTCTGTGATTTGATCAGCCAGCTGTTGCAGCGCGGCATTCAAACACGTGTTTGGCGCGATGTAAACGCTCACCAGAATTAACGTGGAAAACTCCCGTAGCGAGTAGAAAGGCTTACAGTTAATAAAGAGCGCTTCCAAATTAGGACAGCATATCTTCTTTAATGTTGTTATATCTGAACACCAACTTTCACTGATGTAAAAGCATGTTCCACCGCCTCTCGTTTTCCCCATTAACTCCGCAATGTGATCTGCTCTGAACAACTGGAATCCCGGCAGATATAACGCGCTGTCTGGAATGGCTTCACTCAGCCAGGTTTCTGTGAAGCACAAGGCAGCAGAGGTTGAAAAGTCTTTGTTTGTGCGGGTGAGGATATGTAGTTCGTCCGTTTTGTTAGGAAGAGAGCGGAGATTCTCTAGATGAATACTCGGCAGCACTGTTCAAAAGCCACGCCAACGGAGCCTGACCAGCGTGCCTGCTCATCTCCCTCGCCTGTGTCTCTTGAACAACACAGCCGTGCCTCCAACTAAAATGTCCAGCAAAATGTCTGAATATTCAAAAACTGGGAAAAGATTCACTGGTGTATGCTGTCGAATGTTCAGCAGTTCATCTCTGGTAAAACTGACTGGAAAAAGATTACTAAACACAGGACAAACAAACAAAAACAACAAAATAATAGGAACGCTCCACACCGAGGCGGTGATATCATGATAATGCCAAGAGTACATGTCTGCAAAATCTAGGCAAAGTGTGGCCTCTTTGAAGATGCTAAAATATAACACAGTTTTGATTTATTTTTGAATTTCTTTTTTTTTTTTTTTTTTTTGTCACGACATAATTCCCATATTTCCATTTCTATTATTCTATAGTTGTGATGACTACTATTATTCTAAAATGTGAAAAAAAAATAAAAAAATAAAGAATGAGTAAGTGACCCTAAACCTTTGAACGGTAATGTATATATCTTTGTATTAAATAAACAAAGAAGAAAGTGAATAAATCATAAAGTAATACAAGACACATTCACCTTGAACCTAAATTTTTAATTAGATTTATATTCTTTTCTTTAGGCAGCATACCAAATACCAAAACACAATACAAACACAAATTCAATAAGAACACACATTTGGCTGCATTATTTTGGGAACACAAGGGAATTTATTAGGCTTATTTATTTTGATTATTATTGTCTTTACATTTATAATAGTTCTTAATCTGTAAGCTGTTAGTAATTTTACATTTGTTGTGTTTGCATGATGGCAAATGGAGCCATTGGAGACAGTAAATGATTGGATTTGGGGAGATGGTTAAATAAGATTTTTTTGATCACTTCATTATTTATTGCTTTTGCTTAGTTTAAAGTGCAATTTGAATATAGAAATGTCTTTTGTTTAAGTTTTTCAGGTTTCAATAAATGAAGCAAAATCAATAAAGCAAAACAAAAAAAACACCGACCCTCGGCAGGGGGTTGAGGATGTAATCGGATATCGCAATATTTTTTAGGGCAATTATAGCTAAAATATTTTTTACATATCTCCCAGCCCTACTATCCTGGTCAACCAGATAGACCAGCAGCATTAAACCAGCACTAACCAGCATAAACAAGCCTAGTCCAGCATGGGAATTGTATGCTGATTAAGCTGGTCTTTTTTAGCAGGGATTCTTCCAGAATCCCTCCAATCTCACTATGAATCTCACTATGAATTCAGCAAAAGAAGATCGAAAGTTCTTCAGCTGAAATCAGACTGTGTTTAATGGAATTTCAAAACACTGCCCCCTTTGGCCAAAGCTGAAAGTGTTGTCAAATGTATGGGCACGTGAGAGCTCCAGTTTCAGAGTGAAATGTCCACAGAGTGGTGCCAAAAGCTAGTTGTTTTAAGTTAATTTCAGTCAACAGAAATGCATATTTTATTACCCATATGCTCTAACCCAAACCGCAACCTGTCAGTGGAGTAAAAATGTGATCTTAGAAGGAAAATGCAACCTTTAAATTGAGCTCATCGTTACTTATGTAAATGCAATTACTTCCTGGTTTCTATGGTACGATAACGCGTGTCTCTGAGGTTGCTATGATGGGAGATGGCGTAACTCTTAAATGGCCAAGAATAGAGATAAAAAGATGGTGGGAAGGATACATGTAAGGAGAAAAGGGTGAGCTCAAGGGAAAAGGATGAATAGAGAAGGAAGAGGGGTTGTGTAGACATGCTAAAGCCGCTAACTGTCTGTGCACCCCTGAAATGCTAGCATTCAACCATGAGGCTGTTAAAAGCCTCTTAGGAAAATTAATGCATTATGAGAACCGTAAATCCTCTGATGTTTATGCTTCAAAGAACACTCTCTGGGGTAAGTCGTGCTTGACTGTAAAGAGGGAAAGATAGTGTGTGTGTGTGTGTGGCGGGTGGGGGGGGTGGCAGGTTTAAGTGTTTACGAGGACTTTTTTTTAGGTTACAAACTGGTAATTACAAGGGTTTTATGCTATAAATGTGGTTTATGAGGACATTTCTAGTGTCTCCATAATTCAAATCACTTAAAAAAAAAAAATACTAAATGATGTTTTATTGAAAATGTCAAAATGCAGAACGTTTTTTGTGAGGGTTAAGTTTAGGGATAGGGTTAGGGGATAGAATCTATAGTTTGTACAGTATAAAAATCATTATGTCTATGGAGAGTCCTCATAATGATAGCTGCACCAACGTGTGAGTGTGTGTGTGTGAGAGTGAGAGAGAGAGAGACAGAGAGAGAGAGAGAGAGAGACAGAGAGAGATTATAAAAACAATTGGTGTAAAAAAAAATAAAAAAAAAGCTGTGGAGCAACAAGCGCTGAAGGAGAAGGGTTAATGGCATAATGAAATATATCCTGATCACAAACCCAATGAGGTGGCAACAACAGTGGCCCAAAAAAGGCAATGGTTAAATACTGAAAATAAGCGGGGAGAAAGAGGGCAGTGAAGAAGGATGTCACTGCAAAAAAATTACTTTCAAGACAAGTATTTTTGTCTTGTTTTCCTGTAAAATTATCTAAACATTCTTAAAATGTGATTTATTTACTTGTCAAGCAAAACGGAATAAGAAATTAAGTCTTGTTTTAAGATACATCTGACAAACTTTAGAACAAGAAAAAAAAAAAAAAAGAGGAAAAGAAATTTGCCAATGGGGTAAGCAAAATAAACATGTTTTCCCTTTGCATTAAGATTATTTTTCTTACCCCCACTGGAAAACTGTTTTTTCTTGTTTTAAGCATAAATCTTACTAAATTTGATTAGATTTCTCTCAAAACAAGACTTACAATTTTATGCCAGATTTCTTAAGGAAATAAATTACATTTTAAGTTTAATGTTTAATGTTTAGATATTTTTACAGGAAAACAAGACAAAAATACTTGAAAATAATTTTTTTGCAGTGTATGCAGTTCATTAGCCTTTTCCTTTCTCACACTGCTATGCTTGGTTGTATACATGCCCTTACTAGTGCCCTCAAATGCACTCTGAGGGGCCACAGCTGGCCCTTATATTACTCTGCCAGCTGTGCCCGGCTCCCAGTCTCTCCATGTGATTGTGATACATTTTTTTTCCATTCATTTTTTGCATAGCTTTTATGCACACACACACACACACACACACACACACACACACAAACACACACAGGCCTCTGTAAAGTTGCAATGAGGGTAATCATATTCTGAAATACACATTGTGAAAGAATAGAATTCATGTTCTGCTTGTTATCAGTTTTTCTTTTTTTTAGATTGATTTATTTTTTTATCCCTAAGTGTAAATTCTGAATCAAACAGCGAATAGCAAGTAATACAAATTAAATTAATACACCTTTGCATTCTTATTGCAAAAATATTTGTTGACGAGAAGGGGGAAAGGTCTGAGCTATGTCTTTACTTATGTCAAATGTTTTTCTCCATGAATAAATGAAGTTCTCACAGTAACATGTTTTTGATTGGTATCAAACAACCTCTCACTGTGAAGGGCTTTGGAAAGACTTGTTAGAATGCAAGATGCACTGTCAGAATCCACTGAAAACTTGCAATTACTGTATTTTATTACAGTAACTGCTGTAGTAATATGAGAACATATACAGAACAATAGAGCACCTAAACAAAAAAAAAAAAAAAACACCTTGGTGAGAACCTGTACTTTAAATGGTAAACAAAGCATTAATAATTAAAGGGGTCTTATCATACTTTTTTTCCATAAAAAAGTTTTTTGGCTTGCTGTCCACGGTGGAGGGGCTCGAGGAAGCAGCTTCATCTCGAGCTCTGAAGTATCCTCCCTGGGACTATTAATAGGAGATGATTACGTGGGGCAAGATGCCTAGGGTAAAGGTGAAGTTGGGGAGGTGGAGGGATGCTGGAAACAGCTGAGACCGAAGAGAGGTAAACAGCTGCTTATATACTCTGGCTGTTAATTGAAAGATTAGATGGACTCGCTCCTCCCAAATTTACGTTTAGACACTTCATTTCACGAGTTTGTTTGCCCACATAATCTTTAAGCTATTAAGGTTAAACTTATTTGGCTTGCTGTCCACAGTGGAGGGGCTTGAGGAAGCAGCTTCAATTCGAGCTCTGAAGTATCCCCACAAAAAGATGCAGGAGGAGTTTAGAACAACAAGTTAAAAGTAAAGGGACTGGATGCTTAGAGATTGAATTGATGTAGATGATCATTAGGTTTGGTAGTACGGAAGAACCCCCCCAAAAGGAGTGAATTGAAAGGGATGAAGATATATGATGAGGGATGGTGGTTGCTTAGTTTCTGCGGGAGCTGTGAGCAGAGCAACTGTTGCGCATTGGCGTTGGAGGTAGCTATTGTGGGAGCTTCCATTTGCGGGGAGCTGTATGGAGTTTTAATGCTGGGATGCATTATGCTGCTGCGTTTTTTTCTATTTGTATATTTGAGCGAGTACTGCAGTGGCATTGCATCAATTCGAAAGGCTAACGCATCTCATTGCTGTGTTTATCGACCTGGAGTCGTGAGCAGGCGTTGCTGCTGCTTAGGTTGGACTGACGTCTCCCTACTAAGTCCACCATGTGGAGCTATGAGCTGGGTACTGCTGCGGCAGTATAATTTTGAAAGGGGCTCCTGTGGGAGCTACATTTGTAAAGCATGTCCCAGCGATGCGTTTGTGGTGAAAGCTGTGATTGAGATACTGCTGCAGCAGTGTGAAAGGCAGGAAGCTCAAGGGTCTGCATTAGGATTTTGTAAGCTTAGTGCCGGGACGCATCTCACTGCTGCGTTTATCGACCAAGAGTCATGAGCAAGCACTGCTGCGGCAGTGACACTCTGAAAATGCTCCTGCGGGAGCAACGTTTGGACTGGAGGCTTTAAAGTAGTAGAGCTGGAGTACATCCCGCCGCAGCATCCATGACATGGAGCCCATGAGTCAAAAGTGCATGGGCTCTCAAATGTCACCGATGGGGAAGGAGGTCCTCGTCCCCAGTGGAGTGGGCCGAACGATATCCGAAGCAAAACCTCCCGGTATCAGAAGGAGGGATCCTACGGTATATAGATAAGATGCAGAGCTACAATCCTTCCGATGCAAGGGCCTGTATTGCATAAGGAGAGCGGGGGCCTGCTGCGCTTGGGGGACAAACAAATTCTGGTACCTCCAGCCCGCTGTTCAGATAGGAGGGCCTATGCTGCGATCCGAATGGGAGATCCCTCATGGTCGAGAAAATGAAGGATCACACTGCGATTTGGAAGGAGAAAGCCCCCATGGCGCCTGAACGAAGGGCTCACACTGCGATTCGAATGGGAGAGCTTCCGCTGCGCTTCAAAATGGAGAGCCCGATATATAAACAGGAAAGCTCACTCTGCGATCGAACGGGGGAGCCCACACTGCAATTAGAATGGGAGAGACATTGTCGACACAATTCGAATGTACATCTGGTTGGGAGGGCCCACACGGCGATTTGAATGGGAGAGTCCACGCCAGGCGTGGTAGCTCACGTGCACTCGAACGGAAGGGCCCTCGCTGCGTCCAGATGGATACGAGCCCGGCGGGGCTAGGTTAGCAGCGAGGTGCATAATAGTAGGGAGGCATGGTCCGAGCCTAAAAAGATGTGAGTGTTTGGTGTGCTTGTCTGATGTGATGGAAGTTGGATCGAATGTATGTTTCGAAAGTGTGGGATGACCAAAGTCCGAGCATTTTAATTTGGTGTTCAGATAGACCTTTCTGGGCGGCTGAAGTAGCGGCACCTATGCGGAAGGAATGGGAAGTGAAATGTTTGGTAGGAATGCCGGATCTGTTGAGGATAATGTTTTAGATTCTTTTGGAACCAATGTCTAGATGCAGGGAGGTTTTTGTCATCAACAAATAGAGGGTCGAGCGGAGAGGTGATTTGAGAGTTTCTCTGGAGTAGAAAAAAGGCCAGGGACTGGTATTGCTGGATGGGGATTGGCAGATTGAAAATGAAAACTGAATGTCCACATTTCAATTGATCGGTTTTACTCTGTTTGATGTTGAAACAGATTGTGTCATGGTTTAAGAATTGAAGGTCGGAGAAGGTGGGGTGGATGGCTGGGTTGAAGATGGAGTTGATGGTGAGTTCTGAGACTCTGAGGAAGCCGAAGAAAGCCAAATTGAACATGGCATCCAGGGTTCTTGTTTTGTTGAGGGAAAATAGACCGGAGCAAAGAGTAACATGCAGTCGACGTTTCGGGGACATAAGTCTAGAGAGAAGAGAAAATGAATATTAGTGACATTTAGAAACAATAATGTGACCAACAGCATACAATTATCTAAGAGTAAAGCGGGCTGCAAAGAGAGCTTCCTGGTAAATACAGCTTTAAAACAATGTGAAAAACAGCATAAAATTATCTGAGAAATAAAATAGCTTTAGCTCTGCACTGCAAACGGAGAAAATGGACTTGCAATCATTATTCACTTGGGGCCATTCGTTCCTTAAGAGTACTCTATGACCGCCACCTGCTGTACAAAATACGTCTTGCATGATTGATGTATCTGCATTGCAATAGTTTTGTGAGGAGATACTCTGTACTAACCCCAGAAAATCAGAGAGAGAAAGTGAGAGAGACTGCTGAAGCGACACTAAGAGGAAACACCTGTGCGCTAGAACAGGATTTAAACAATCAATATATATATATATATATATATATATATATATATATATATATATATATATATATATATATATATATATATAGTACTGTGCAAAAGTCTTAGGCACATAAGATATAACTGTAGTGTGTCAATAGGTAATATACATTTTAGACTCCCAAACATTCCTTCTGCAAATAGAATAGAATAGAAGAACATGTAGCCCTGCAACAGATGGCATGGCCCCACAGAGACCCCCACTGAACATTGAGTCAGTCTGGGATTACATGAAGAGACAAGCAATTGAGACACCCTAAATATATAGAAGAACTGTGGTGAATTCTCCAAGAAGCTGTGTCCAGGTGTCCCTAGGAGAACTGGCAAAGGTGGTCACACCAAATATTGATTTAGCCTTTTTTTGTGTTTACTAGACTTGGGATGATGTTAATTGAAATATGAAAACCAATTATGGCACTGTTTTTGAAGAAATCCTCACTATGCAACATTTTAAACAAGTCCCTGACGTGGTCTTCTGCTGTTGGAGCCCACCCACCTCAAGGTTTGACATGTTGTACATTCTGAGATGCTATTCTGCTCACTACAATTGTACAGAGTGGTTATCTGAGTTACCGTAGCCTTTCTGTCAGCTTGAACCAGTTTGGCCATTCTCCGTTGACTTCTCTCATCAACAAGGCATTTCTGTCCACAGAACTGCCACTCACTGGATGTTTTTTTGTTTTTGGCCCCATTCTGAGTAAACTCTAGAAACTGTTGCGCGTGAAAATCCCAGGAGATCAGCAGTTACAGAAATACTCAAACCAGCTCATCTGATACAACAGTCATGCCACAGTCAAAATCACTGAGATCACTTTTTTTTCCCATTCTGATGGTTGATGTGAACATTAATTGAAGCTCCTGACCTGTATCTGCCTGATTTTATGCATTGCACTGCTGCTACACGATTGGCTGATTAGATAATTGCATGAATAAGTAGATGTACATGTGTACCTAATAAAGTGCTCAGTGAGTGTACATATGGTAACACTTTACAGTAAGTTTCCATTTGTTAACATTAGTTAATGCATAAGGTATCATGAACTAATAACGAATAAAATATTTGTACAGCATTTCTTAATCTTTGTTAATGTTAGTCAAAAAATGTAATTGCTCATTGTTAGTTCATGTTAGTTCATAGTGCATTAACTAAAGTTAACATACTGTATACCCTGTACAACTTTAGAGTTTTAAAAATGTATTACTATATGTTGAAATTAACATAAACTAAGATTAATAAATGCATTGTTAGTTTATGTTAACAAATGCTGTTAACTAATGTTAAAAAATGTAACCTTATTGTAAAGTGTTACCATATTTCTTGCATAAATGAGAAGCATCATGTTTAAGAAAAACAAAACACCTTATTCCTATAAAGAAACCAATTATGTATTGTTTACAAACATCAAACAAAAGACCTTACTTTGTGATGCAGATTAAAGGTTTTTTTTTTACAGATATTCACACCAGAATTTATCTGTGTGCATATTTGCGATGTGCTTATGTCCGTTTATCCAGTGCCAATGCATCCTTATCCCTGTGTAAAAACAGCATATACAACTTTTTGTTAACTGCTTCTTTTGTTAAAAATAATATGAGCAAGGATAGCTCACCTTTAAGGTGCATTAATTTGCAGACATTTTCCAGAACAATTATTGCTTGCATGGTACATATTCTTTGTTGCTGAGTCAGTTGTTATGGTATGAATATCCATTAATAATTCAAGCAGCGCAAAACTAAAGCATCTAACTATGCACTATATTCTCGACTAGTAACCCTAATAATCTTTAGCAGTTATTGTTCTTGGGAAAACCCTGTTTGAGGTGCCTTTTTGTTCAACACCCATACACAGAGAGCCATTATGCTTTCAAGAACCTACAATTTGGAATGTTGGAATCTGGTTATTTACGGCATTGTCTTGTATTGCTTTTTTACGTTTACAAGCTTTTTCGTGTGCAATCAAATTGCATGGTAGCTCAACTGATTGAGCGTTGCACTGACAGTGCAAAGAACGGGGTATGAGTCATAGTGTCATAGAAGCACCATAAAATGTTCTTAATGAAACTATCGGTTGATGGTTAACGGTTAAATTAGGGGTTCGTTTACACAAAAACGATGTACTAAAAACGGAAACGTTTTTCCTTTGCGTTTTTTAAATGTTTCACGTACAGACGACAACGTTGTCAAAACAATCCCCGTTCACACGGATCCGTGAAAACGACTAAAACGCTGTATTATGCATGCCAGGCCAGTAGTTGGCGATGTCACTTTGTAAAGAAACACTACGCACCTGCACACATAAGCATTCTTCCACAGAGCGGTGAAAACAAACAATGGCTGTGTCTCGTTTGGAAGGCTGCGTGCTAAGTAGGGTGCATCCTTTGAAGGCTGCAGTATACCCAGCATCCTTCTTTAAACAAGCCTCGTTTAAATGAGATGACCTTCATAGGACAAACGGAAACGGAACGTAACATGGTTGCTATGACAGCACGACACTTTTTCACGCGCGAGCGCTTTGAGTGAGAAGGGAACAAAGTCCCTTTGGAAGGGAATGTATGAGGTAAATTTTAGGAGAGTTATAATGATGTAAAGAGAAAAGAAAATAGATTTTACAGGTGTACTTTTAGTCGAATACTTTATTTTAATTATATATTAATATAATTATACATATTATATACTCTGCACCCATCTACTGAGGTACTTCAACTTGGGAATTAACATTAATTGTGTTTGAACATCATATTTACGGGTAAATTGGCGTCATTTTTTTTAGACATTTCCTTTGAAGCAAAGAATTGTGGGTTGTAAGTTCCCACGAAGGATATACCTCATGTATCCTCCGAATTCCCGTGAAAGAAGGTCGCATTCGAAAGCTGCATTTGAAGTGTCCTACTCGCTTTTCTGAAACGAGACAACCTCGATGACGTATGCGGCCGACAAATGTGACCTCTGCAGAACGCAGCCTTCCAAACGAGACACAGCCAATGAAGATGGCGAAAGCATCGAGCAATTTTGTCTGGACGGATGATGAGGTTGCTTTATTACTACAATTATTTGCTGGAGAAGCGTCAATAAACTTAAAATCTTGAGCAGCACAAACACAGTCCTGTAGTCCACCATTGTAGTTTTAAATGTCTCACACATTGTTTTGAAGTACTCGCGCGCATGCCTATACACTGAACACGTAATACGCATGCGCATGACATCATCGTTTTCACAAATTCGCGTTTTTGTATGTTTACACTGAGATGATAATGGCATCGTTTTCATAAACTTGCACTTTGAAACCCGTTTTCAAAAGTTTGCGTTTTCAGGCCCCAAAACAGCATTGTCGTATAAACGAACAGCCAAAACGCATAAAAAGTTTTCCGTTTTTAGTTGAAAACATTGTAGTGTAAACAGTCCCTAGGTCAGGTTTAAGTTTAAAGTCTAGGGTATAGGGAGGTATGTTTTGTTTATTTAAAACTCTATAGAGCATTAACCTTAAAAACCTCACATGCTTGGGAGAACATTTAACTCGCTTTTAGAGCCACACAGTGGACATTTCACCTTGGAACTTCCACAACACATATAAGGAAATGCGTAATATCATTTTTGTCTCCACATTCGCGTAATATCATGCTGAAAAAGTGACTAGAAACATTTAGTGAGGTAGTTGTTGTTGGACGTACAGTATTTACACTGCACATTATTGGGGCAGCCATGACAGGTCACCAAGAACTAAGTGAGAACCTTATGATCTATTACTGGCAGGTACCAATTTGATGCTCATGAGTAATGGGTCTTAATCTAGCAGTAAATACAAATTTAATATATATATATATATATATATATATACATACAAAAAAAAAAAACTACAGACTAAAGACCAGAGGTTGGTAGAGTAGCCAAAAACTTTACTCAAGTAAAAGTACAATTACTTAAAAAAAAAAAAAAATTACTCAAGGTGAAGTAAAAGCAATAATGTTAAAAATTACTCAATTACTCAAGTAAGAATGTATCCAATAAAAAGAATACTCAAGTAGTGAGTAACTAGTTACTTCCACATAAAACATAATGGATGTTTACTCTCCTATATTCCAGTATATGATGCACATTTAACATGCATTACAGAATGATTAATAATAATAATAATAATAATAATACTATTATTTATATCATTGTAATTAATGGAAGTTGTCATCATTCACCACCATGTTGTTCCAAACCCATACGCATTCTTTCTTCCATGCATCAAATTAAAGGGAAAGTTCACCAAAAAATTAAAAGGCTCTCATTTTCACACTCTCATGCCATCCCAGATGTGTATGAATTTCTTTCTTCTGCAGAACACAAATTAAGATATTTAGAAAAATATTTCAGCTCTGTTGATCCACACAATGCAAGTGAATGGTGACCAGAACTTTGAAGCCCCAAAAAACACATAAAGGCAGCATAAAAGTAATTAATACGACTCCAGTGATTTTCAGAAGCATTATGATAGATGTGGGTGAGAAACAGATAAATATCTATAACTTTCTAATATATAAAGTCCTTTTTTTACTATTCTCCTCCCTGATCAGTAGGTGGCGATATGCACAAATAATTGAATCACCAAACACACAAGAAGAATGTGAATGTGGAGATTTATTAGTAAAAAAGAATTTAAATATTGATCTGTTTCTCACCCACAATTATCATATCCCTTCTGAAGACAGATTGAACCAGTGTCATTTGAATTCCTTTATGTGCTTTCTGAGCTTCAAAGTTTTGGTACCCAATTCACTTGCATTCTGTGAACCAACAGAGCTGAGATATTCTTCTAAACATCTTTGTGTTCAGCAGCAGAAGAAAAAAACATACACATCTGGGATGGCATGAGGGTGAGTAAATTATGTGAGAATTTTCAATTTTAATTATTCCTTTAAGGAGATGTTAGATAGAATGCTAGCCTTAATCATCATTTACTTTCACTGCATGTTTCTTCCCCTTCCATATTTTGAAAGGGAATGGTGAATGAGACTATCAGCCCCTAACATTCTGTCTAACATCTTTTGGGTTCTACAGAATACAGAAAGTTTCACGGAGTTGGAAGAACATGAAGGTGGGGAAATTATAATAGAATATTAATTAAAGGCTGAACTATCACTTTAAGGATGCTTCTCAGATTTGGACGAATCTGTCATCTAGAAGAGAAGAATGGAAACCTTTTTCTAGTAATTATTATGGTGAAAAACGTGAACAATGTCACAGTCCCAAATGTATATAAAAAATTGAATTATACACTGAAGAAAGATCATGCTTTATTCATGCCTTCTGTCATTATTTCACAGCTTTTTACATCTTGAGTGAATTTAGTTCAATGTAGTTCCAGCATGGTCAGTGTCGAAAGAATTTAGATAATTAGTTTTGTACACTAAGGGTAAATTGCACCTTATCTCTGTGTTTGGAAGCTTGTTTTCCATAAGACAAAGCCGCACATCATACGCTGTGCATGCGCCAACCTTGCACGTGCAGAAATGCTCACATTCATGATGAAACATTGAACTTAACGCAGATGTTTACAAGGATTTATACAGTAGGCACTGTTATGTTGCAGAGCTGATATAAAAATGTAAACTGAGGTCATAAGAGCCCATAGTTACAGATTCACGCTGAAAATGAATGAGCATCGCCATGACACAGACAAGCCCACATTATCACAATCTCTAAAACTTACCTCACCGTGTTGTCTTAAGTTGGAGCTGCAGTTTTAATCTAGAAATATATCCTTGACTTGGTGTAAAATGAAGGCATTGTGTGGAGTGAAGAAATGTTTGTTTTGCATGCTTGCTGCTGCAGTGTTGAACACGACACGAGTGACAACGTGCTGCTGTGAAGTTCTACTGTCGTAAGAGTCCCATTCAAAAATCTTAACACTTATTGTATTAAAACCAGTAATGTAATGACAGGAACGCTACCCATTGTAACAAAGTAAAAGTAAAAAAATGTTCATCAGAAATTTACTTGAGTAAGGGTGAAAAGTACCCATCATAAAACATAAAACAAATTTTTTCCAGAAAGTTACTCAAGTAAATGTAACGGAGTAAATGTAGCGCGTTACTACCCACCTTTGCTAAAGAGGTGCTGCATTCAACCTAGAAAGCTACCCTAAACAGCTTTTAGGTGTCATGTGGAGGTATACCAGCCTGTAAGATCTTTGGGACACAACATGTTCAGTGGGTAAAGGCTAACGTTAACAAATTGCAAAGAGCAAAAGAAGAGAATCTCTCTATTTAAATCAGTTTCCACCTGCAAGTACCTGTGTAAATGTACAGATCTTTGTAGTACAAGGTAAGAAGTCTTGAAGTTATTAACCCCATCTGACACTTTTTCCCCAGCTCGTTTAGAATTTGATTGCACTGCTGTCCTTTAAAGTGGGAGGATGTTAAGTCAGAAGATGCTTATGGAGTTCATCTAAACTGGTAGAGCATGTCGCTAGCAGTGCCAAGATCATGAGTTTGATTCCCAAGAAATACATACTGATTTATAAAGCTACCTTTTTTGTGCAATTTGCTTTGGATAAAAATGTCTGCCAAATCCAAATGCATAAATGTGTTTCTTTAAACTCCGATCCAAGCTGGGCATCGTTTCTGGGTACAGAGATGAGACAACCATAGTGCCCTCATCTGACCATAAAACAGCACTAAAATTATCATAACTTACATGCGGTAACCAAATATTTGAATCATCCACAAAATTATAATTTCCACTTTGCAATCTCCTGAGTTACAATAATATCACCTCAAAGAGTCCTTCAGCTTAAGCAAGAGTCGATGAGGAACAAAGTGTCATTAAACCGGTTCACTTCACTAACAGCAAGGTTATGTCTACAATTAATTCAACAAGGATTCATCTTCATATCTTAAAGACAATAATGTCTTTATCTATGAATCACAGTATCTACAATAGCTTTATGCCACTTTTTTGATAGGCTACTGATGACACACTCGTAATAAAACCTGCAATGTTGATCTGGAGGATGAAATGGCAAAGTATGTGAAAATCATGACTGGGAGACTATAGAATGAGTCCAAATGTTTGACATGTTTTACCACTGACATTGAACTAAAGTGACTGTATTAGTTAAATTTTAACAATATGAGTATGTAGCTGACCTTTAACCACATACATCCCATACACATTTATTTACACTGTAAAAATTAAATTAAAATAAATTAAATTATTATCAAACTGTGGTGCATTTTTGGGCTGCCGCCTTCAATCTTTCACACTCAAATTGAAAAGCTCACCATTCACACATTCTGTGGAGTGATTGCAAAGAACTGGTCTCGTTTCTGTTTTTCTTATCTTATAAGTTCTAGTTTCTATAATTTAAATAAAGATTCAATAAACTGTATGTTTCCAATTATATCACCTTTGCAATTTTACCCTAATGAATGATGCACCACTTCTCATCTTTTGCCGCATTCTCTCTCTCATTCTGTATTGGCATAAATATTGGCTTCAAAAAAGCTTTTGAACACTTCTATTTTTATTTTCAGAAAAAAAGAGTAGTTCAGTGTGCAGTTCCCTAAACACAAATTGAACTTTTGTGATGATATGCCCTAATAGTAAGACATGTTGTCACACTACTGTATGTATAGTAAGTTGTCACAATGGGAACATGTCATTAAATATCCTTTACTGTGTTCCCTTGTTTACCCAAGCACTCTCACTGTTGAATTGTGTTAGCTAAAGTGCATTAATTTAATTCCCTGCATGTCATTGTTGTTGGGCATAAAATAATTTTCTGCCATTTACTGTAACATATCAAGCACTAGCTGTGACTGGGCATGAGTACAGATAGGTGCAATATGTTTGAATCAAATGATCAAATGTTTTAAACATGAAAATATACACAACTGGAACTGACTTAACGAATGTATTTTTTGCCAAATAACATAATAACATTGCTGAGGGTGCCTCTATTGGAATACATACTGTATACAGAAATCTGATGGTATTGTGAACACATCTGGAACCAAGTATGTGGGTTCAATAAAGCAAAAATAAATATATTGATATATAGAAACAGTCACTGATATCCTAAACCTCAGATGTAACTAAAGAAAGTAACAAAAAATCTGTTTATCCTAAACTTGTGTGTTACAGATTTGTAAGGTCTTTGAATGTGAGTGTCACAATTTAAATCTCCCCAACCATTAGGCTGTGAATCACTGATGAATCAATAAATTGACAAATATAGTTATATTGTTCCTTTGGATTCAATGTATACTGTTTGAGACTCAGTTATTATTCAGTGAATCTGGAGCAGTCTATCGTCATAAAAGCAATTACCTCTGACCAACTGCACTGATAGAACTCAAGGGAAAGGAACCATAGGAATCAAATTCAGTTATGGCTGGGAGAATAATTGACAAAAATTCAATTGAGGGAGAGAGAAGAGATAGGGATGGAAATAGGGGTGCAGAATAGATGAGATGATATAGCATTGAGTGACAGGCTCGGTGCTCACAGTTCAATCTTTTTGGCCCCTGTGCCTGGTACAGAAGAGATATTAATGTTTACTCAGCTCAACAGACCTGCATCTTCTTGTTTTGTCTTTTACTCTGCATAATCGCAATTGTTTTGTATTGCTACGCTGGCACTTGGTGTTTAAGCATGTCCTCTTGGTGCTGTGAGGAACAACAACTAGTATCAAATCAATGGTGATTCACAAATAGAGAGACCAGGAAAGTGTTGTAAGACAGGGTGAGTTGTAACATCATTATTTATTTAACTAATTAGAAATGTGCTACAGTACAAGATTGAAATCACTGTCATACTGTACATGCTCACTACCCTCCTGAGGTGTTAGCAGAGGTTGTGAGTTGCAACACTCCCCAGTCTGCCTTACCATTTTGTCAAAAAATGAGGTATAAACATAATTACACAACAATGTAAATGGTTCTGCTCTTGTGTGTTTACCTTCCCTTGTGGTGCAACCTGGAAGTGTGTTGCATCAGATGCTTGGGAGACCTGGGTTTGGATCCCACATTGAAACCAAGATGTAATCGCATTAATCAGTGTCAACTGTCATCCACAGTTCGGAGATTGCATTTTCCAGCTAACATTACATTTTTACTCCACTGATGGTTAGATTTAGGTTTGGTGTTTGGGGGTTCAGTTTACAAAGTATGCATTCCTCTTCACTGTATAAATCCTGTACAGCTAAAAACAACTCACAACACAGCTCGCATTTGGCGCCCCTCTCTGGACATTTCCCTGCAAAATAGAGCTCACACGTGCCCATAGGAGTTTAGCTAAAGAAAAGTCAGCCTGCTGTTTCCGATTTCACTGTAAGATCAGTCTAGCATAACTGGAATGAAGCTGCAAGATACCCCACCAACTACATAAATAATCTGTAAGCTTACAATGGAAGAGTCATATTTGCTATACAACAATCGTATTGGAATTATAATACCTCAAAGAACCTTATTTTATTCAGTATTTAACAAATTATTTCATTAAATAGTGACACTTTCAGGAAATAAACCTAGTTTGAAGCACAATGAAAACGGTAGTGTTTGAAATGCAGGGTAATGAAATGCTGTATCTACTGCTATGAATTGTCAGACTTTGCAAGTAGCTACCATGAAAGTGTTTGAAAAGCCTGCTGTGCTGACTGTTTACAAATGCAATAAAAAAAATGACAACACCAAAGAGGATATCTGCACAGCATCTGTCTCTTAAATCAGGCTTAGCAGATGGTTTTGCCACATTGAAGACCATGGTGAACTATGAGCTGAAAAAGAAAAACCATATGGAAAAAACACTAGCTAACTTCAAGAGCTGGAGACTCCTATGGGACCATAAGGAGAAATATACAGTACAGTCAGGATACCTCTCAAAATACAATTATTTTATGTACAGCCAGGACCCCTACCTAAGTAATACTGTATATAATAAAATATTAAAGAGACTATTCTGGTTGCAAGATATCATGAGTGCATCAAGATGAAAGACCTTTATCTTCTGTCAGTGTGTCATGGGAATTCAGGTCCAGCAATTTGCAAAATCTTTTTTCTTATGAATCGTCATAAATAACATTAGGATAAAGTTAGGATAACCTCACAGTTGTCTTAAATCCTAAAAGGTAAGATGTTTAATGAATTTACTGGGATTTTCATGTTAAGTCTCAAGTCGCACTGGGCTGTGTACATAGAAATGTGATTTTAGACCAAAACATGTTTTTGACTGTTTTGTGTTTAATTATATTTTTATTTTCAGTTATCAAACCATTTAAATGTTATCACCAAATTCAAACAATAAATGTTGTTTTGAAGCTTCTTATTGTGGTGACCAATCATGCTAATGGATGCACTGCATATAGCGCTCTTTCCACGATCTTTAGGGTTCATAGAAACATGATAATTATAATATTAGAAAGCTGAGACTTTCTTTTTCTTTTTTCATTGAAATTGATGTAGGCTATTAGACAAGGAAACTCCATTAGCAGACTGATCAGGCAATGTCTTTTTATTCTTAAGAAAAAAATAAAGATGTTTTTAAGAAAATATTTGAGAACTTATTAAGAATTTTTCAAGAATTGCACTCAGGAACATTCTTACGAACTTCTTATAATTTTTTCCTAAGAAATTTTTTCCCAAGAATAGATATCTTATCAGTATTCCATGCATAGTGTAAAAACACCTCTTTTAAACACCTCAAGGTTGTTGTGCTCTGTATCTCAAAATACAGAGGATATATTACATTCTGATGAGAGTAAAATATATTTTGAGTTTAACTGGTTTGTTCAACTGAATCAGTTTTCACAATATGTTGTAAAGTTTCCTTAACTCATAAAAATAATGTAATATAAATGCTTGATCTCTGAAAATTCTGCCATGAAACAATTCTGCTCATATCTCTTTATTGGCTGTTGATGTCTGTTAGGATTCATTGTTAGCCACTGCTCAAGTTATCCAGCTCCATTTCCAGTACAGCTGCTAAGATCAGTCACTTCTAGTCATGTAGCCCCACCATCCCTCCTCATGATGGGCTCCCATTTCTCATAATACTGCATTTAATTAGTCCCACTAAAAACCTTCAGAATAGCTCCTCCTCTATATATCATACAATGACATGGAGTAAAGGAGCCTACTTTAACATGTAATATAAATTCTTTGCAATTAAAGCAAATCATTATTTAAAATCCTAAATAAATTGCAAATACAAAATAGAGTTACTGAGAGTAACTAATAGACAGGGTTGGGGAGTAACGGAATACATGTAACGGGATTACGTATTTAAAATACAAAATATAAGTAACTGTATTCCACTACAGTTACAATTTAAATCATTGGTAATTAGAATACAGTTACATTCAAAAAGTATTTTGATTACTGAAGAGATTACTTTGCATTTTATTGTCATTTGATTCATTTAATATTTAGTCCTTTCAGATGGAAAACATTTATACAAATAAATGATGCGATCTAAAGTGCATTTGAACAGCGGTGAAACACTTTCTTATGATGCTGATTACTGTACTGGCAGAGTTTTTATAGTCAAAACAAGTGAAAAAATCTACCAGTGCTGAAGAAGTAATCCAAAGTATTTAGAATACGTTACTGACCTTGAGTAATCTAACAAAATACATTACAAATTACATTTTACAGCATGTATTCTGAAAATCTGTAGTTGAACACATTTCAAAAGTAACCCTCCCAACCCTGCTAATAGAGTAACTGTCCATTATAGTTTAAAAAAATTTAATTGTTGGTAATCAGATGACAGTTAAGAAAATTTATTACTGAAGGTATTACTGTAATTTACTGTACTTTCATTTAATAATTAGTCTATTCATTTGGAAAAAATATCCAATGACACAGTTCTGTGTAGGCTATTTACCATATTCCTCCTCAAAAAACATGCAGCCTAGATCGGTAAGCAAACTGCTGACTCACAAGGAACAAGAATGGAGGATGCAGAGAGTCACGAACACGATTTGTTTGTGTGTTAAGAGTTCAAGTGACATGTCGCCCAAAGCCATACAAGCTAGAACCGCTACTGGTCATATGGTCTGCTATTATGATAATCCTTTTTGAAGCTTAAGAGTTCCCATTCTTTTTAATTTCATGAAAAAATTAGTATCCCAAAATATTTAGATTGCATTACTTACCTTGTGTAATCTAAGGGAATACATTGCAAAATACATTTTAGAAGCATGTATCCTACAATCTGTAGTGGAATACATTTTAAAAGTAACACTCTCAACCCTGTTTGCAGGTTTTATCTTGATGACTAAGCATCATAACTGCCACAGAAATGGACAAATTATGGAATTAGATGCAATGTTTATATAGAAATCGGCACAAATTGAGCACTAATGAATGGCACCGGTTTGGAGAAATTTGAGCAACATGGGGTGGATAGTGATGTCACACAGCCAAAAAAATAATGCTGAACATCAAACCAGCACAAACATTTGTTATTGCAGCACAAATCACCACAAATGCAGCACAAACGAATGGTGTAGTTTTGGTGAGGATTTAATTATATGGGGTGCCAGCTTCACTGAGGTTTTTTGATTTCTGGCAAAACTGGTTGACCATGGTGGTCTTGCTGGTTAAGCAAGTGAAGCAGCATGTTCTTGCTGGTTAGGTTGGTCTAATGTGGTTTTGTCTTACTAATATGGTCTTGTTGGTTTAGCAGTTTGATTTGGCCAGTTGTCCATGGTTAAGCAGTGTGGTGGGGACAAACCAGCACACATTACCCATGCTGGTGACCAACACATAACAGTCAAATACCAACATTCAAAACACAACATGTGACCAATTACATTAATATTTTCAGCATGGCTATAGCCACTAATAGTATAATTTCACAAGCCTTGCTCCTGACCAATATGAATAACAATCAGAGGAGAGTTTTGGCTAGCCATAAACAACCCTGATTTTTGTCAATCAGGGTCTCCAGATAACTCCACTAAGGCTCTCACTCCTCAACGTTAGCACAGATTCAATTATGTTGCTTGGTTATGCTTATTCTTGCTGCTGGTTTAATAAGGTCTGATTAGGGAACTGTGTCCAACATTTGGCCTTATGATGAGAAACACCCTTAATTACTGTCAAAATGACAGTGAGATATCAATTAGGGAGTAGATTGAAAAAGAGCTGTAGAATAAGCCTGCCAGAATAGAAACCAAACTATAAGAATGGAGTCACTGAAAACTCTAAGTTGGAGGCTATTTGTAGGATTTGCTGTCTTGAGATGATGAGTTTAGAAAAAGAAAATGTGACTCAATTGAAATGACCAGATTTAGACATGTGAATGTCTAAATTATTTAAATTATCAAAGATATATTTTTTCTATTTTTTGACATTCAAAATACAGCTGGCTCAAAAAATTGATGGAGCTGACCTGGATATGACGCTTCTGATTAAAACAGCACAGGTAAAAAAAATTTGATCTAAAGATAATCCAAAAGTCTGACAAATGAGAAATCAGCTGATACAGTCCTGAAGATTTCTCTCACAGAACAACCTATTCGACAGACATAAGTCTGGCTTCAAAAAAGGACACTCAACTGCCCTCTTGTCAGTAGCTGAAGCCCTGCGACTGGTGAGAGCTAACTCCAAATCATCTGTCCTCATCGTAATTGACATGTCAGCTGCTTTTTACACAGTGAACCACATGATCCTCATGTCCACCCTCTCTGACCTGGGCATCACAGGAACTGCGATTGGATGGTTTGAGTCATACCTCATTGGCAGATCTTTCAAGGTCTCCTGGAGAGGAGAGGTGTCCATGTCACACCTGCTGACCACTGGTGTTCCTCAAGGATCTGTGCTTGGACCCCTCCTCTTCTCGATGTGCAAAACATCACTTGGACAAATCATTGAGGCACATGGCTTTTCCTATTACTGTTATGCAGATGAAATGCATTTCTATCTGTTGTTCCAACCCGATGACCCTACTGTCTCAGCTCATATCTCTGCCTTCCTCTTGGACATTTCAGCCTGGATGAAGGAATTCCACCTTCAGCTCAACTTTACCAAGACAGAACTCCTCGTGATCCCAGCCAACCCATCTGTTAACCACAACCTCACTGTTCATCTTGGTTCAACTACACTAACACCAACCAAAACAGCTCTGAACCTGGGAGTGGTGGTAGATGACCAGCTTAATTTTACTGCCCACATCTCTTCAACCGCCCGGTCTTGTAGATTCCCCCTTTATAACATCAGGAAAATAAGTGTCTGTCTGAATATGCTGCACAGCTCCTGGTCCAAGCTCTGGTCATTTCAAGACTGGACTACTGTAATGCTTTGTTGGCTAGCCTCCCAGCTAACACAATTAAGCCACTATAGATGGTCCAGAATGCAGCAGCGCGTATGATCTTCAATCAGCCAAAAAGGGCTCATGTCACTCCACTCTTGATTTCACTCTACCCACATCAAATTCAAGGCTTTGACTCTGACCTTCAGGTCAGCCAATGGAACCGCATCCACTTACCTTAGTTCACTTCTACAGGTCTATTCTCCAACTCGCTCTCTGCAGTCTATGAATGAGCAGCACCTAGTTGTCCCATCATAAAGAGGCTCAAAGTATTTTTCACGATCATTCACTTTCTCTGTTCCTCTGTGGTGGAATGAGCTTCCAACCTTCACATGATTTGCTGATACCTTCTCAACATTCAAGAACCCGCTGAAAACACATCTGTTCCGTGAGCACTTAACCAATCCACACTAATTGCACTTACTGTTGAGCTTGCACTTACTTGTAATAGGCATGTTGAATGTTCCCTTCAATGCACAAAATGTTTAATAAAAAACAATATAAAAAAAAAAAAATATACACATATAATATTTTATTAAAAAGAAATCTACATATCCTTCCTCCTCCCTTTCTCTCTCTGTTCCTAATTTCTATTTCTATTACTCTTTCTCACTCTCCCTTCAATTTAATGGCATGCCAGTGTCATTACATTGAGAATTTTGTTATGATTTAAAAAACAACGGGACCCACAGAACAGAATTTATGCTGCCCTACAAAATCTCACTATTGAGACCCAGTTTGGCTGGATCTCAATAACCCTATCGACAAAAACATTATGAGCTCTAATTATTCTTGCTGACTTTTATCTGCTATAGCTTAGTGTGGGGAAGAAGTCAGGAGAGTTTATTGAATCTCAGAATGTGTTACTTCAGGTCATAGGGTTCTATGTCACAATTAATCAATAATTCTAACCAGTATTCTTTACTGAAAGATAAAATTAGTCTTAGAATTTTACATTGCCTTTACACCTCCTGTATAATTGTTTATAGGAGGTGTGGTGGTGGCGTAGTGGGCTAAAGCACATAAGTGGTAAACAGAAGGTTGCTGGTTTAATCCCCACAGCCACCACCATTGTGTCCTTGAGCAAGACACTTAACTCCAGTTTGCTCCAGGGGGATTGTCACTGTGATAAGTGCACTGTAAGTTGCTTTGGATAAAAGCATCTGCCAAATGCATAAATGTTTATTATAGCAACGGATAGCCACAGGTCATAAACAATATACATCTTAATATGATTTCAGTGTGGTAAAATTGCTAAACCTTTTCTGTTTAAATCTATATCCAATTGTACAGCTTCCTTGCCATGATGATGTAAAATTGTAAACCCTGTTATCCAGGTAATATAGTGGTCCAATGCAAAAACTATGATTTAATCAACTGTACAGCTCAAATAATACATGATTTTTAACAGAAGAATTAATGTAAGTGCTTTTATAAAATTATAAGCTTCACATTTCTGCCTTTAAACCCTCCAAAAATTGTCCACATTCACTTCAAATTCACATCTCGATTTTTGCTTTTATTTCTGCTTTTATTATAAAGAAAAGGAGGTACGAGTTGAAAATTATAGAAAAGTTTTATTTATCAAGCGCCTTTCCCACAACTCAAGGTCGCTTTACAATAGAATGAAAACAAAACATATCAGTGAGGAAATTAAATTTATCAACAGAAAATCTTTGACTGAGAGACTCTTTAGCATTTATATTAAGGCCCTTTCCCACTGCAGGAACTAAATCCCAGTTCAGGAACTATTTGATGAAATAATCTGTTTTCAGCCCCTTTCTCATATTTAGAAATCCAGTACTCACCAAAGTAAATCAGGAACACAGCTGGAGGATGGACTTCTCGAAGAGACCACACAAGTCAAGAAAAGGTTTGATTAGTACATATGTAATTGCAATCAATTTTTGAGGGAAATTCAGAAACATCATTTTAATGTTTCAGCACACAAACCTCACTTGGATCAAAAATTATTTCAGTCATGACAACTCAAGGAAATGGATTTAGAATGCATTTATTAATGGAAATGATGAGTTAATAAGTTTGGTCTTGGTGGATTAGATCTGCTACACAGCTGCTGCAGAGCATGTACAAGGACTTGCTACTGCTAAGAGTGAAATATGGAAGACATGCTGCTGCTGCAGAGCAAGTATGAGGACTTGCTACTGCTAGACATACTCAGACATACAAGGTGAAGCATGGAGGCTATGCTGCTGCTGCTACAAGCAAGTGAGGCATAGAGATGATCCCCTAGCAGATCTAAACATGGAGGTGAGTTAGTGAGGAGAACTCTCATGGCACGCAGAAACTGGCTATGGAAGCTGACTGAGGTACGATGAATAAAAAAAAACGTTTTTTTTTTTTTTTTCTCCCCAATTTGGAATGCCCAATTCCCAATGTGCTTTAAATCCTAGTGGTGGTGTAGTGACTCGCCTCAGTCCAGGTGGCGGAGGATGAATCTCCTCCGCCTCTACGTCTGAGACCGTCAATCCGCGCATCTTATCATGTGGCTTGTTGAGTGCATTACCGCGGAGACCTAGCGTGCGTGGAGGCTTCATACTATTCTCTGCGGCATCCATGCACAACTCACCACGTGCCCCACTGAGAGCGAGAACCACTTTATGGCGACCACGAGGAGGTTAACCCAACGTGACTCTACCCTCCCTAGCAACCGGGCCAATTGGTTGCTTAGGAAGCCTGACTGGAGTCACTCAGCACGCCCTGGATTTGAACTTGTGACTCCAGGTGTGGTAGTCAGTGTCTTTACTTGCTGAGCTACCCAGGACCCCATGAATTTAAATTGTTGACGTAATGAGTGCAAGCAACTGATTGGCTACTGAGATTATGCCGAGAGGGTCTATCAGCTGAAGCAAATTGAGTTTCATGACTGAACCTGATTTCAGTTGACCTGATTTCTTATAGAATTCTGTCAAAGCCATCTGAATCCAGGGCTTGGATGCCTGGAAAAGAGTTGACTGCATTCATCTTCCCTAGGTTTAGGTTCACATCTACAATTTGGACTGTATTTTCAATATTGGGTATTTCAAATCACAAAACATTATTTGCT
This sequence comes from Myxocyprinus asiaticus, assembly GCF_019703515.2. Taxonomy (NCBI): domain Eukaryota; kingdom Metazoa; phylum Chordata; class Actinopteri; order Cypriniformes; family Catostomidae; genus Myxocyprinus; species Myxocyprinus asiaticus. The sequence goes on from NC_059346.1 coordinate 28,247,240, forward strand.
CAAATTATTTGACAAGTCTATTTTATAGCTCTTGCCTGACTTTCTTGAATGAGTCATATGTCAATATAAATTATTTTTAAAGGCATCGTAGATTCTTTTGCCTTTTATTATTTTTAGGACAGTTGAGTGAGGACTGTAAGAGATGGGGAGACAGGATAGAAATATGTCTTAGATTAGTAGCTATTTGTATCACTTGTGTATGAGCAGCACAGCTCAATAAATTGAGCATGTGCGCTAACCGCAAGGCAACGGCTCCGACAAGTTTGCCATTCTCCTAATCATGCGTACATGTTATGAGCAATATGTGGATCTAATTTGTTTCCATCATGTTCGTAGACTGCTTTAATTACACACTTAGGTAACTAATCACTGTGCTTGCCTGGGAATTTATGAACTTACAAAAAGTAATGTTGTAATTGCATGTCACTTTGATGTCATTCCTTTTCAATTTAATTAGAAATGTTTGGCTCCTTTGGATCAAAGCTAATAAGGTAAGCTAAACAGTCTACCATAAAGACACCTATTAACATTATACTACAGATTATTTTGTCATTATTTTTGGTGGTGGGGGGGGGTTGATAAGACACTGAAATCAATTATTGTTGCTAAAACTTTTTGAGAGCTTATAATATTACTTAGCATGGAAGTGTTGTTGATTTACAAAAGTACACTACACTAGAACAGAGCTCACTAATTAGATGATGGTGGTCCAGGTCTGGAACCCGGATTGATTCAATCTGGACCATGAATAATTTCTTAAATATTAATATAATTGTACTGCAGCAATGCTATAAAATCCTCAGAATGAATAAGTATGCATGTTACTGTAACTTCACAACCTATTAAACTTTGGGTCGCACTGGGTAAACACAATATCCCCTGAGTAATGTTCGATTCATTAAAGCATGACAACCAATACTAGCTTCAACAACCCTACCAGAAAACATGTCCAAGCATTATAGCAAGTAAACAACTTTGCCAAACAGTTAAACACCGATTTGGAGACTGCTGTCCTGCCACTATCTGAACTGAGACTTACTGAACCGCCATAGCTTCCCAAGCCAATAGGAGTGAAACACAACCAGTCCTTCTTTTCTGAGCTCATGAACATGACATAAACATGCAAGGACAAATTAAATAAACCTGTGATTTCATGCTAAATCCGACCCCACAGCTCTAAATAAAAACCATTATTGAAAGCTTACCATAGTGAATTGGGGTAAGACAAAGACAAGGTTTTAAACACAGATTTTTTTATGTACTCACTCAATATTGAACTTCTTTTAATTGTAACCAAACATTTTTTACCAGGATGACACAAAGACAAAAGTTACTGAGTGCACCTTTAAGTAAGGTGAACAAGCAGCAAAAATCATTTTTTGAGTGTATGATGTATATCATTCACAGCAAAGAACAGAGTTTTCCGGTTTAAACTGGATAAACAGAGGACATGCAGGGAATGGTGATGGTGATGGACAAGTGATTGAGGCAATATAATGTAGTCACACATTTACATTTTCAGAGTCTGAGATAATCCCCTACATTTGCTGTCATACCAAACCTACATTTTACAGTTAAAACAGTTGTGTGGCTATACCACGGAATTTAAATTTTGTGCCATATTTGTAAGACCAAAGATTTTCCGAATTTGGCTGGACGTATTACCTAGAAATATAAACAGAAATGCATTTAAAACATTGATATTGTTGGTGTCTGTTTTCACAATTGACTTGAGTTTACATATTACTTTAGAAATGTCACTTTCCCTTGTGCATTCATATATACAGTATTTTACCCTAATACCCTAATATATATTTGACCTCTACGTAACACAATAATAAGTGAACAAATGAATTAATCAATAGCATTACTTTGTAACATGCATGATGGCTGCATTATGTGTGATGTGTAAAAAGCCGTGTTGTACTGTGATAAAATGTGTGATTAATCATTAACATTGTGAAGGAGATCACTAAAACACATGCAATGACCTTTCTCTGCAAATCCTGTGCTATTTGTATGTGTGTACTGTATGCTAAAAGTATAGAACCCAGTGCAGTAATTATGCTGGTCTTCCAATGGCAGAGATTGTTAACTAGCATTTATACATTTACATTTAATAAATTAGCAGACACTTTTATCCCAAGCGACTTAACAAAGCAATAACAAGCACATAACAAGCAATTTGTCACACAAAACATTTAGTTTCAAAGGTAATGCTCTTTCTCAGAAGTTGCTTCCCTCTTTCCATTTGAAAATATTTCACATCTTATTTGTGCCTTGGTTGTGCCACCTTTTCTCCATTTGGTTACAATGGACCTCTCAGTGCTCCTAAGAATTTATGCAGCTTTGTATCTTAACTTTCTCCAGGTTTTAACTACTAACAACTTAATTTTGAAGTTTTTTTTTTAGGCATTTCTTTGGTCCATCCATCCATGCGAACACAGAATAAATGTTGTAGAAATCATATATTTCTAGCAGGCAAGGGTGTTTGTGCAATTTTTATAGTACAATAAAAAATTAATTAAAATTTTTATTTATTTATTTATTGTCTGATGTGACTGAAGGCCACAGATACCATGCAAAAGCAGGACTGTCAATTCTATGGGGAAAAACATTTCTAGCTGAAGTTAATTAGGTAATATATAGTATAAGCATAAGTATGTTTGCAATGAACAGACACGCTGTATTAAACCACACAGATTCCTTACCTGCACAGTTTCAGATGTGGTTACATTATTTACAGAGAGAATGTTTGTCCAAATGCCATAGTGTGAAAAAGCATGCAATTGATGACATGGTCACTTTTCATGACAAATACAATGCCAATTGTTTACTGATCGACTAAGTAACTAACTTTAGTAGCTTTTTCAGTGTTCTTTAATTAAACGTTCTTGCCACAGAATTTTCAGTAAAGTTTTATACATGCTTGCACAGCAAAAAAATAAAAAAATAAAAATTGCAATGCATTTGAAATCTATTTGTTAAAAATACTGATTTATTTTTTCTTGAGCTGAAGGGAAGATGACATCATTTTTGTGAAACTTGATTATTTTTTCATTGTACATTGAGAAACCTAAAAGAGAATGATTATTCTGGAAATATTTATAAGAAAATAATTTAAACATTCAACTACACCTCATCTCAGACTAGTGTGTTGATGCTAGATTACATTCCCTGAAATACAAAATTGATGTAGGATATGCACTTGAACTCTGTGATATATTATTTAAGGGACCAAGGGCCACATCAGAGTTGAACATCTCCAATTCCCTCTGTCATTTTTTTATCCATGGAATCATGAGATGGAATCTAAAAAGCTTGAAACCTTCTTCAACATTACAATATATAATGTAAATTTTATATTGATTTTTTTTTCTTTTCATTTTTATAAACATTTTTATTTCAAATGTAAAGTTTTCGGGGAACGTATATTGTATGATGATGATTAAATATAGCCTCTAGCCATACATTTTCCAGAACTTTTCAGATATAACTTTTGAATACCCCATAAACTGAATACATTCAAGGCAAATGAACATAGAGAAAGATGAAAAATCTAAGATATAGAGAAGTAGTCTAGTCTACTCTCAAAATCACATGAACACATATACAAACAACAGAACAGTGATATTGGTGCTATGTGTCCTGAGAGAGTAAAAAATCCTGTATTTGGCCACAGTATTGATTTCAAACATAAGTTTTTGCAGTGATTTATTTATAGTGTCAAAACAGAGAAAGTAGGCTACAGATTGTTCTAGTACTTACAACTTCCAGTTGTGAATAATTTAAATAAAGCTGTTATTAATGTGAATAGGAGACAGTAGGAGAAAAGAGGGAAAAATCAGATGTGATCTCTTTATATACCGATCAGCCACAACATTAAAACCACCTGCCTAATATTGTGTAGGTCCCCTCGTGGCACCAAAATAACACCAACCCGCATCTCAGAATAGTAGTACTAAACTATTAATAAATATTAATAAATAATTAGCACTTTATTAGGAACACTGTGGTCCTAATAAAGTGCCCAACATGGTCTTCTGCTGTTGTAGCCGATCCACCTCAAGGTTTGATGTTTTGTTTTTTTCTGAGATGCTATTCTGCTCACTACAATTGTACAGAGCGGTTATTTGAGTTACTGTAGACTTTGTCAGTTCGAACCAGTCTGACCATTCTCCGTTGACCTCTCTCATCAACAAGGCATTTCTGTCCACAGAACTGCCCCTCACTGGATATTTTTTGTTTTTGGCACCATTCAAGGGTGAATTCTAAAGAAAATCCCAGGAGATCAGCAGTTACAGAAATACTCAAACCAGCTCATTTGTGGGGGCCTGGGTAGCTCAGCGAGTATTGACGCTGACTACCACCCCTGGAGTCGCAAGTTCGAATCCAGGGCATGCTGAGTGAATCCAGCCAGGTCTCCTAAGCAACCAAATTGGCCCGGTTGCTAGGGAGGGTAGAGTCACATGTGGTAACCTCCTCGTGGTCGCGATTAGGGGTTCTCACTCTCAATGGGGTGCGTGGTCATTTGTGCGCGGATCGCGGAGAGTAGCATGAGCCTCCCGTGCTGTGAGTCTCTGCGGTGTCATGCACAGCAAGCCACATGATAAAATGTGTGGACTGACAGTCTCAGAAGCGGAGGCAACTGAGACTTGTCCTCCGCCACCCAGATTGAGGTGAGTAAACGCACCACCACGAAGACCTACTAAGTAGTGGGAATTGGGCATTCCAAATTGGGAGAAAAGGGGATAAAAATAATAATAAATTTATAATAATAATAAAAATACAAAATAAACAGCCCATCTGGTACCAACAATCATCCATGCGATTATCTAATCAGCCAATTGTGTGGCAGCAGTGCAGTGCATAAAATCATAAAAAATAAAATAAAAAAGTTTTTCGGGAAGAATTAAAGGCCATGCTGGTATGGGGGTAATAGAAGAATCCCACAGTGACTGGGCCAGCCCAGTGGTGTTGGTTCCGAAGAGTGACGGCTCGGTCTGGTTCTGTGTGGATTATAGAAAAGTCAATGCGGTGTCTAATTTTAATGTGTACCCGATGCCTTGAATAGATGAATTGCTTGATTGGTTAGGCACGGCTCACATTTATTCGACACTGGACTTAACAAAGAGATATTGGCAGATCCCATTAACTACCACGTCCTGTGAAAAAACTGCATTTTCCACACCGTTTGGCTTACACCAATTTGTCACCCTTCCTTTCAGTTTGTTCGGGGTCCCGACCACGTTTCAGTGGCTCATGTACAGGATCCTCAGACCGCACGCCACTCCCTACCTGGATGGCATCATTATTTACAGTAATGATTGGCAGCGGCACCTGCAGCATCTGAGGGTTGTCCTGAAGTCGTTGAGATGGGCGGGACTCATGGCAAACCCTAAGAAGTGTACAACTGGATGGGTGGAAGTACGGTATCTGGGCTTCCACTTGGGTCATGGACAGGTGCGGCCCCAAATTGATAAGACCGCAGCAATTGCAGCCTGCCCTAGACCTAATACCAAAAAAGAGGTGAGACAGTTCCTGGGGCTGGCTGGCTATTATTGAAGGTTTGTGCCTAATTATTCAACCATCACCAGCCTGTTGACTGATCTTACTAAAAAGGGGGCACCGGATCCGGTCCAGCAGACGGAGCCGTGTCAGCAGGTGTTCACTTAAGTGAAAGCTGCATTTTGCAGCGGGCCGTTATTGCACTCTCCTGATTTCACTCTCCCTTTTAACTTACAGACTGATGCATCGGACAGGGTGTTGGGAGCAGGACTGTCCCAGATGGTGGAGGGGGAGGAACGCCCTGTGCTGTACATTAGTCGCAAGCTCTCGATGAGAGAGACTAAGTACAGCACAATCAAGGAGGAGTGTTTGGTCATCAAGTGAGCTGTCCTCACCCTCCGGTACTATCTACTGGGACGTGCTTTCACCCTCTGTTCGGATCTCGCCCCGCTCCAGTGGCTCCATCACATGAAGGATACCAACGCGTGGATTCGCGTTCGAGGTGGTCCACAGGCCGGGGGCGCAGATGGCTGTAGTGGATTTCTTCACCAGGAATGGGGGTGGGGGGGTGGGTGTGTTGAGGGGGGAGTAAGTGACATGCCGGATGGCTCCCCGGGTGATAGGTTATGCGGTGATGGGGGTGTGGCCGAGCAACGTCTGTGGAGAGTGAGACCGAGAGAGTGAGTACGGTAAGGGTTGGCACCTGTGGGAAATCACCTCTTACAGCTGTTTTGTGTTTGCAGAGGGTGATTTAAAGGGCAATCCAGACCGCCGGAAGAGAGAGCTGAGCTTTCAGTGAGAGTGTGTGTTGGAGAGCATTCCGCTATAAAGCATAACATTTGTGTGTACAAATAAAAGACTCACGTTGGATTACACGGCTCCCGCTTCCTCCTAGAGAGAAACAAAGAACCTTGTCACAATTACTGTACATATCAGAGCTGAAAATTGAAGGAGGAAAACACTATTGTGGGGATGTGCTTGTATGTGCTTCAGAACAGGTGGTAATGATGTAATATATTATATTTCCATTGCCTTCGAAGGTTATATTTGGCCTAAAATTGGATGAGAGAATGTCTATCTATAGTTGACTACAAAAGCCTCTCCCATATAATAATTTGTCCACTTTGGGATTTGGGTGGTTACATTGGTGTTTTTTTCCCCAATTCAATCATGTATCATGAAGTCTCATTATTTCATAGACCTCTCATATCATTGCCTATAAGCGAACCCAATCAAACTGTGTCTCTGTGTGTGTGTTTGTGTGTAGAGAGACATGTGCTGTCTCAGTGTCATGTATTTTCCATTCACAGCATGTGATGCACATGAAAAAACCTGAGTAACAAATGTCTGATTACACATCTCTTTCTCTCACCCATCTCAGTCATCTTTTTTTTTTTTTTTACTCATTTTTACTCATTCATTTCAGTCCTCTCCCCTCCAACTTTCTTTCTCTATTTCTACCTCACTCTTTCTCTACATCTCTTGCTGTTCCTCCCTCTCTATTAACATACCTATGTCATACCTCCATTTACTGCCACTTTTTGTTTTTATCAGACCATTTAATGTTTACACTTTATCTTTCCGGGGCAGCTGTAAAGGATCTTGCTCTGTTACATTGTCAAAGCTTCAAATGTAGCAGTTCCCCAATCATGCTTCAATAACTGTCTCATCACTCATTCCTTTACACCATTCTTCTCTATACATTCATCCTCCGTCTCTTTCCTATTAATCTAAAAGTAGAGATCACAAAAGCACACACATACTTTATTTCCTTCCCTGCTAAAAAGACATGCATGGCTTCACCAGCTTGGCCAGCACCAAACTAGCACCAACCAGCCTGGAACAGTTTGGGAATTCATTTCATACCTGTCTAAGCTGGTCTTTTCAGCAGGGTCATGCCACACCTGGACCAAACTTTTCCGTTTCCACTTGACTATTGGAGTGCAATTAGCCGTGCTGTGTGGCAGGTGCAATTTACAACTAGTACAACTAGTGCAAATGCACTCTGTTAAAGCAAATTCTGTCCAGCCAACAAATTACATGTGAGTGTCATTATTTATGGTGAGATAAAGATAGTTATTTGGTTTCAACACAAAATGCCTTTTCCAAGGCTTCAGACTTTTCCTAACATAAAAGGATAGTTCACTCAAAAATGGAAATTCTCTAATCAATTACTCACCCTCATGCCATCCCAGATGTGTATGACTTTCTTTCTTCTGCTGACTACAAATGAAGATTTTTAGAAGAATATATCAGCTCTGTAGGTCTTCACAATGAAAGTGAAGGGGTACCAAAATTTTTAAGCTCCAAAAGGACATAAAGGCATCATAAATGTAATTCATAAGACTCCAGTAGTTAAATCTATATTAACATATCAATTCTTTCATATCAAATCAAGTCTTTTATACTAACAATCTCCACATTCACTTTCTCTTCCACATTCTTCTTCTTTTGTTTTTGGTGATTCACATTCTTCGTTCATATCGACACCTACTGCGCAGGGAGGAGAATTTATGGTAAAAACTGACTTATATATTGTCTGTTTCTCACACATACTTATCATATAACTTCTGAAGATCTAGATTTAACCAATGGAGTTTTATGGATTACTTGTATGCTGCCTTTACATGCGTTTTGGAGCTTCAAAATTGTGGTACCCATTCACTTGCATTGTACATACCTACAGAGCTGTAAATATCCTTTTAAAAATCTTCATTTGTGTTCAGCAGAAGAAAGAAAGTCTTACATATCTGGGATGGCATGAGGGTGAGAAATTGATTAGAGAATTTTCATGTTTGGGTGAACTATCCCTTTAAGCTGTAATGTCTAATTATGGTTTGCATGAGAAATTATGAATTTACTGGCAATTAAATTAGCAGCATGTCTTATTTTAAATGTCTTATTTTGACCTGATTAGGCTTGACCCCTGGCTTGATTACTTGAGGCTCCTAGTCATTGCCAAATTTAGTAACTCTATGGCCATGTGATCCTATTTCTCAACCCTATTTATCATTAAAGAAAGGTTAATTTGCAGCCTCGCTATTATATATTATTTCTAACAGTTCACTCCTACAAATTATGCTACTCAAGCTTCCGTATAAATATCTAAAGAGACACTTAGGATGGAGAGAAATCTCAGTAAATGAAATAATAAAATGAAACAGACGAATGAATATGTCCATTACATTTTTCTGCCTTTCAGGACTCAGAGTGCTCTTTTAAAGCTTGAGTAACTCCTTACAATCGATTGGGAGAAAATGGCAACATGAATGAAGTTGCATGTAGGCTTTTCTATTCTCTGTGTATATGTTCTTGTTTAGCCACACTGTCATAAAGGTTTGCCAATTTAGGGGAATTTGAGTGAAATTATATTATGAGGATGAGATGTTTAACATGCTATGATTTCTTTATGGTAAATTAGGGGTTTGACACATGTACACTACCGGTCAAAAGTTTTGAAACACTTGACTGAAATGTTTCTCATGATCTTAAAAATCTTTTGATCTGAAAGCATATGCTTAAATGTTTGAAATTAGTTTTGTAGACAAAAATATAATTGTGCCACCATATTAATTTATTTCATTATAAAACTAAAATTTAATTAAAAAAATTAAAGACCAAATAATAAAGAAAAGCAGCCAATAAGTGCCCAACATAGATGGGAACTCCTTCAATACTGTTTAAAAAGCATCCCAGGGTGATACCTCAAGAAGTTGGTTGAGAAAATGTCAAGACTACATGTCTGTAAATTCTAGGCAAAGGGTGACTACTTTGAAGATGCTAAAATATAACACAGTTTTTATTTATTTTGGATTTTGTTTAGTCACAACATAATTCCCATAGTTCCATTTGTTATTCGATAGTTTTGATGACTTTACTATTATTCTAAAATGTGAAGAAAAAAAAATTATAATAAAGAATGAGTGTTTCAAAACTTTTGACCAGTAGTGTATGTCCATTATGCAAATTTAAAATGGTTAAAAATGCAGTTTACATAGCAGGGTACAGGCAGTTCTCTTTGATAAATAGGTTACTTTCTGGTTAAGCATGGGGACATCAAGCCCATAAGAGAAATAGGATAAACTACATAAACATGCCTCTAAACCATGTAAATAGCTGTGGCCAGGGGTGCATTAATGCATGGGCTTATACGGGCTGAAGCCCAGGGGCCTACAACTCCCATTGGGCCTAGCCTACAACTCAAATGGGGCCCAGCGGGAGACGTGGTTGTTGACATGGTAACAGTGCACATGGTAACCCACCCCGTCCAGCAGACCAGGGAGCCCATGGGCCCAGAGGTACCTTAAAGCGCCCCCTGGCACAGTCTCTCTTGACCCAATAAGTATCTGAAATGCCACCTCAAATATCCATATGTATTGTATCACTCACCAAATAAATTTGTCTAGCTCTTTTTCTCTCTCTCCCTAAATGTTTTTCACAAATGATCCCTATCAAGGACACAAAACATTTTACATGTAAAAGTGTTATTGCCATTGCTATAAATGCAATGTGATGTTTAAACAAACCAACAAATTATAACAAAATGTTCTTATTGTAAAACAAAAACAAATGTGCAGAATACAAATGTATTGAGGTGAAGTTTGTGTATACATACAGAATGCATGTACATGCTTTGACATGTGGGTGTGTGTATCTACTGTGAGAAACACATAAGTCACAAAAGACAGAGAGGGAAAGAGAAAAAAAGCATTTCATCCTGACTGAGTTACAGGCTGCATTGCAAACATCATTACTTTACTCAAAACTATCAGCAGCTCAAGCACAACATGAGTGAAAGGCATAGTGGCAACAACACATCCCTCTGCCAGACTGATTACCACCAAGTTCATGTTGACAGAGCAGTTCTCCTCTTTCTTTGACTGATGCCTTTTCTTTTGTGAATTGTGTCTGCACAATGGGACCAAAACATGTACTAGGCTATTTCTGGGTTATATATCACATGTTCCAAGTGTTTCATCTGATGGATTCTGTTCATACATCTATCAAAATTAAGACTTGAAACTCAAACTGGCCGACACCTATTGGTTGGTAGATCAATAAAAATAACATATAATTTAGAAATTAATTTAGATTTCTTTTTATCCTGATTAAAAATTCTGTGTAGTCAAAGAAAGACAATTGCAAAGAATATCCAAAACTGAATCTGACAGGCGTCTGATTGCAAGAAAATAAAACCTAATCCATGAATAATCAAATAAAGGTACTCACTTGAGAGTAAACAACCATTGTATTCCAAACCAGTTACAGATTAAAAAAGCATTAGGTGACCCACCCACGTTTTCAGCTTGTTTGGCTCATTAGTCTTAGATATAACAGCAACAAATGATGAGCAGCACCAAAGTATGACTATAATAATTAGTAACTATGAAAGTTCTGTGAAAGTGACCTATTTACTATGAAAGTGCCCTATTTAAAATGTCAGATTTTTAATTCATAAGACCTTCTGATAGAGAATTATTGAGTTAATTGACCTGGAACAGTTTTTAACAATTCATGTTTTTCTTACTTAAAAACATGTCATGAGACTGCTAATATGGGTGAATTTGATCGGGTGTATTGTGTGAAGGTGAGATGGTGGGAGCAAATACTTAATTAACTTTTACAACATGTACTTTAAGCACAGCTTAATACAAAAACAAATAGTATAAAGACCCCTTTATTTTCCTAAACGTATTAACATATGATACATCTGTAATTCTGTAATGCTAATGACACCTGCATAATGTTCTTAAGATAACTTGTTTTTACAAGATAACTTTTATTATGTTGAGATCATGAGAAAAATGAATTGTGATTTCAAGAAAACATGGCAAATAAAAATAATGCATGGTCGCTGTGGGCTATATGTAAATGAACTAACCCAGGGTCGGGGATTTAAACAAACCCTAACTCTAAGTACTACGTTGCCTAAAGTTTTATGTTGTCTGCTTTTAATCATGTTGACTTTATTTTAAAAAAGTTAAAGTTTAAAAAAGTTAAAATTTAAATATGCTTATGTTTAAAAACAAATAGTTTTGATAATGTCTGTCACTTTTTGTTCTTTCTTTCTAACATTATGGCATAATGTTTTGCACCTGGCTGACCTAAGCTGTCTTTTTATAACATTTGTAGTACTAAACTATTACTAAATATTATTAAATTCTTAGCACTTTATTAGGAACACTATGGTCCTAATAAAGTGCCCGACGTGGTCTTCTGCTGTTGTAGCCCATCCACCTCAAAGTTCGACGTTTTGATTTTTTCTGAGATGCTATTCTGCTCACTACAATTGTACAGAGTGGTTATCTGAGTTACCGTAGCCTTTCTGTAAACTCAAACCAGTCTGGCCATTCTCCGCTGACCTCTCTCATCAACAAGGCATTTCCGTCCACAGAACTGCCACTCACTGGATGTTTTTTGTTTTTGGCACCATTCTCAATAACTCTAGAGACTGTTGTGTGTGAAAATCCCAGGAGATCAGCAGTTACAGAAATACTCAAACCAGCTCGTCTGATACAACAGTCATCCCACAGTTAAAATCACTGAGATCAAATTTTTTCACCATTCTGATGGTTGATGTGAACATTAACTGAAGCTCTTAACCTGTATCTGCATGATTTTATGCATTGCACTGCTGCCACACGATTGGCTGATTAGATAATAGCATGAATAAGTAGGTGTACAGGTATTCCTAATAAAGTGCTCAGTGAATGTACATACATAAATTAAAAATAAATAAATGGCTATGTTATTTTATGTTTCATATTTCAGCACTGTATAATCATTGGCATGTCACCGACCTCAAAAACAAATGGTAATTAGTGGCATGAAGGTGTTATGACAAAGGAAATTCATTGTCATTGAAATTCAAATTACTTGTCTGACAACTATTGACACTTGTTGTGAATTAAAGAATAAGTGGGTGTCTTTCAAAATTTCAATATAGCTGCAAAATTAAAAAAAGATTGTGAAGTTCCGAATTTATTATATATTAAATATTTGCTGAAATCAGTAGTGAAGAATTTACACTTAAAAAAAAAATAAAAAATCTACCATTTTAAAATTCATGGTGGTGAAATCTGTAGAGACATGCACTAATTTTAAAAAATATTAAACCATCGCCGTGCCTCCAAGTAGGATTTCACTAAGGGCTTACATACGCTCAGAAACGGCCCTGCTTTGGTATATGTAAAATAACTGCCCTTGTTACCTAACAGAACATCGGGTAGCACTGGGACTTGATAAAAGCCTGCCATCTTATGGCATACTGTCATACTTGCTGTATCATTTTTCTGTCTTTTTCCCCTTATTCCCCTGACATGTCACATTCAACTGCCTTTTTGTCAGATTACCGCAGATTTTGAGTCCTGTTTAGTCAAATATATGTAGATCTGTTCCCTTTTCACCTTAAAAATAGGGCTCTTTTGCTCCTAAAAAAGTCATATCACGCCATAGTACCTACTGTGACTCCTTTCTCCATGTACAAACCTCCAACAGACATTTGCATGCTCAAAGCAACACACTTCCTCATCTCTATCCCCGTGTTGAAGAAAAATAAATTTCGAATTTAACACTTCACTCCTTTCCAAACTCTTTCCATTCCCATCAGATCTGCTAAAAGCAACTAAGCACATTATTACTCTTTACCATCACATTTTCGTCATTTTGCAAGCTAACATAACTGTAATTTTATCTGCAAATTAATGAACTGGAGCAATCTGAATATACAAACTTGTCTGAAAATCTGAAAGTACAAACTTGTGCAATGAGAAATCAGAGCACAGCTATTAGATAAAACATCACTTAGAGCATAGTCAATGAGAAAACAACTGTCCAATTATAAAAGTATTAACAAATTAAATAAAAAAGATGGTGGCTGGATACTGCTGGCTCTGAAATTAATCTCACCATATGACAGACAGTTCTGTTTTTATGACAATTAAGTTAAACATAGACACCAATCCACCAATGTTTAGTCATAAATCTAAATCTAAGAACAAACACTTAAGGGCATGGTGCTAGACTATTTTTCTAAACTACATATACAAACACTTTACATTACATACAGTATATATGTGTGTGTGTGTGTGTATGTATGTGTGTGTATATATATATATATATATATATATATATATATATATATATATATATATATATATATATATATACGTATATATACACACACACACACATACAGTATACTGTATAGAGTATATACAGTATATATACAGAATATATTCTCATTAATACTTCTTTGGCAACAACAAATTAATATGCTTCGCTTTGTATCATTTCAAATACAGATACAGAAAAGTGAACAATTGCGTATTTATATTGTGTCCTATTATTTTTCCAAGTTGTACATGTCATATGCAACATAAAAAAACACCCCGACCAGATGAAATACATATTATATAACTGTGTGTAATGAGAGAAGCATTAGCCTTGCTCTCTTGTCAAGCTTGACTTTGACAGTAAATTAGCATTGTATTGTTATCAGAGAACAGGAGAATGTGGGTGGGGGTTCATGTGTCATAAAATATATGCATTTACCGTACCTCATGTACATCTTAGCTGAGCTTCTTTGCCTAATGAGCTCATGCACGTTAATATATATGCAAACAGGATAGGAAATAAACATGCTTGCTTTGTTAACATGTAGCAATGGTCATGCTTGATTGATAATTTAACCAAAGACTGAAACTGCAATGTGATCTCATTAGTATTTGTAAGTATTCATATCACGTGTACATTTTCATATGTTTGTGTTGACAACAAAAGTACGATATCAGCCTATTGACAGCATCTAATAAATAACCCTTTTACATTTGAACAACTTTACAAATGTTTAGGTTTCAAAGAATCAGAAGTTTCAGAACAATTGTGACAGCCCACACGCAAAAAATGAGTCAAACACATTTGGTCTACACAACGTACAAAAATGTATTTGTAAAAGTTATGTACCAATATGAATACAAATGAGATCACCCTCGACATAAACATTGTACTGTTATAGGGACTTTGAGGTTGTCTTTGTTAACTTAAATTGCATCCTAATCGACCTAGTGAAGAAAACATCAAAGTCACTTTGTATGAAAACATCCATAAATGTAAATATACACTGATCAGCCAAAACATTATGACCACTCACAGGTGAAGAGAACAATCAGTTCTCGAGGTCAGCATGTTGAATGCAGGAGAAATGGGCAGGTCAGGCTCCCGGTCAGCAGTGCTGAGTACCTATCAGCATCAGACAGTGGTCTGAGGAGAGACCACAAACGCTGCTTGAGGGCAACGAAAGCTATCCCGTCTGGTCCGAACTGACAGAAGGTCTACTGTGGCACAAGTCACAGAAAATTGTAATGATGGTTACGGAATGTGTATGGGGCTGCATAGTCGAAGACCGGTCAGAGTGCCCATGACGACCCCTGCCTACAATGGGCACGCGAGCATCAGAACTAAACTTTGGAGCAGTGAAAGAAGGTCGCCTGGTCCGATGAGTTCCATTTTCTTTTACATCACATGGACGGCCATGTACGTGTGCAGCATTTATCTGGGGAAGTGATGGCACCGGGATGCACTGTGGGAAGACGACAAGCCAGTGGAGGGGTTGTGATGCTCTGGGCAATGTTCTGCTGAGAAACCCTTAGTCCGGCCAAACATGTGGACATCAATTTGACATGTGCCACCTACCTAAACATCGTTGCAGACCAGGTATTAGTATTCCCTGATGGCAGTGGCCTCTTTCAGCAGGATGTGCCCTGCCGTACTGCACATATTGTTCAGGAATGGTTTAAAGAACATGATGAAGAGTTCAAGGTGTTGCCATGGCCTCCAAATTCCCCAGATCTCAATCCAATTGAGCATCTGTGGGATGTGCTGGACCAACAAGTCCAATCCACGATGGCTCCACCTTGCAACTTACAGGACTTGAAGGATATGCTGCTAATGTCTTGGTGCCAGATACCACAGGACACCTTCAGGGGTCTTGTAGAGTTCATGCCTCAGCGGGTCGGCGCTGTTTTGGAGGCACGCAGAGGACCAACAGCATATTAGTCAGGTGGTAATAATGTTTTGGCTCATCAGTGTAAATATTCTGCTATTTTCTTTGGCCATGTTCCACCTGTATGGCTTTCCATAGAACACAAAAGGAGATATTTTGAAGAACTGATTTTTCCATACAACAAAAGATTTAGTGACCAGTGACAGTCGTCAAGCTCCAAATTACAGTTCTAAAAATAGGACATTCCAAATGGATTGTGAAATAGAAAAACATTTTTATATAAAAACTTATTTTCCTCATCCTCATGCCTTTTTTCCAGCCTTGTCTTCTATTCCACTGTAACATCAGGTTAAGCATTGCGTTATGATCTGTATGTGAAGTTTGACAAAAGGAAAGAAATTGTATTCTTTGATATTGGCAAAGTTTGAGGTGTGTCAAAAGTGGATCTGTTTTTCATAGTTCGAATATATATATATATATATATATATACAGGTGCATCTCAATAAATTAGAATGTCGTGGAAAAGTTCATTTATTTCAGTAATTCAACTCAAATTGTGAAATTCGTGTATTAAATAAATTCAGTGCACACAGACTGAAGTAGTTTAAGTCTTTGGTTCTTTTAATTGTGATGATTTTGGCTCACATTTAACAAAAACCCACCAATTCACCATCTCAAAAAATTAGAATACATCATAAGACCAATAAACAAAAACATTTTTAGTGAATTGTTGGCCTTCTGGAAAGTATGTTCATTTACTGTATATGTACTCAATACTTGGTAGGGGCTCCTTTTGCTTTAATTACTGCCTCAATTCGGCGTGGCATGGAGGTGATCAGTTTGTGGCACTGCTGAGGTGGTATGGAAGCCCAGGTTTCTTTGACAGTGGCCTTCAGCTCATCTGCATTTTTTGGTCTCTTGTTTCTCATTTTCCTCTTGACAATACCCCATAGATTCTCTATGGGGTTCAGGTCTGGTGAGTTTGCTGGCCAGTCAAGCACACCAACACCATGGTCATTTAACCAACTTTTGGTGCTTTTGGCAGTGTGGGCAGGTGCCAAATCCTGCTGGAAAATGAAATCAGCATCTTTAAAAAGCTGGTCAGCAGAAGGAAGCATGAAGTGCTCCAACATTTCTTGGTAAACGGGTGCAGTGACTTTGGTTTTCAAAAAACACAATGGACCAACACCAGCAGATGACATTGCACCTCAAATCATCACAGACTGTGGAAACTTAACACTGGACTTCAAACAACTTGGGCTATGAGCTTCTCCACCCTTCCTCCAGACTCTAGGACCTTGGTTTCCAAATGAAATACAAAACTTGCTCTCATCTGAAAAGAGGACTTTGGAACACTGGGCAACAGTCCAGTTCTTCTTCTCCTTAGCCCAGGTAAGATGCCTCTGAAGCTGCCTGTGGTTCAGGAGTGGCTTAACAAGAGGAATACGACAACTGTAGTGTCTGTGTGTGGTGGCTCTTGATGCCTTGACCCCAGCCTCAGTCCATTCCTTGTGAAGTTCACCCAAATTCTTGAATCGATTTTGCTTGACAATCCTCATAAGGTTGCGGTTCTCTTGGTTGGTTGTGCATCTTTTTCTTCCACATTTTTTCCTTCCACTCAACTTTCTGTTAACATGCTTGGATACAGCACTCTGTGAACAGCCAGCTTCTTTGGCAATGAATGTTTGTGGCTTACCCTCCTTGTGAAGGGTGTCAATGATTGTCTTCTGGACAACTGTCAGATCAGCAGTCTTCCCCATGATTGTGTAGCCTTGTGAACCAAACTGAGAGACCATTTTGAAGGCTCAGGAAACCTTTGCAGGTGTTTTGAGTTGATTAGCTGATTGGCATGTCACCATATTCTAATTTTTTGAGATAGTGAATTGGTGGGTTTTTGTTAAATGTGAGCCAAAATCATCACAATTAAAAGAACCAAAGACTTAAACTACTTCAGTCTGTGTGCATTGAATTTATTTAATACACGAGTTTCACAATTTGAGTTGAATTACTGAAATAAATGAACTTTTCCACGACATTCTAATTTATTGAGATGCACCTGTATATATATTTGAACAAGACATTTTTGCTGCTTATTTCCAGTAAATTACAATATGGTTTTGAGTTCTGAACGTTGCTTACATAAAACAGTTTAGTATAGTACAGTAGCAAAATGTAAATAAGATTTTTTTTCATGACCCCTAGTTTGTGTTATAATGACATTTTTAGGCAGAGGAACACTTATTTAGCAATTCTGTAATGTAAATTTAAGTGCTCTTTTTCAAGTTTCTTTTGAAATACTAGTACAAACCCGCTGCTAAGGGTTTCGATTTATACCCTTGACCATTGCCCACTAATTTATCCATCATTTCAATAATTGTATTTATTTATTCTCTATTGCATCTTTATTGGACAGAAAAAGTGGAAATTACAGGAAATTAATTGCCGGCTGGACACAAACCTCTATAACCAGCATGAGCACCACAGAACGTGTTGTGAACAATGTGTCGCTCCACCACAGCCCCAAACTGGGGCTATGCTCATTCTGGTTCTAATTGGTAAATGTTTTGCTGTTGCTGCTGATTTAATTTATTGTAACATTTGATAAGAAATGACATCTTCCAGTCATGTTTTTATTGACAACTTAATTCACAAAAAACAGTTTGTAAATAGTAAACAGCCCGTTGTTTAGTGTTGTGGTGGTCAGTGAGTACTCACTAGTATCGCCTATAATAGCACTAAATGTGAGCCAAAACAGTAGGCCTACACTGGTCCACACTGAAGAGATCAACCATTTGTATTAATTCAGTGATATATGTCAATAGGTGACAATAAATATCAGTCAAACGTTATGAAAATGACTTTGGTAGGAAAACTTTTTTTTAAAAAACACCGTGAATTTATTGTTGGGTTTTTGATTTTTTGAAATTAGCTTGTTGGCGCCCTCTAGCGTTTAGTGTCATATTCAAACAGATAAACGCACACATCGTAGACAAAACTTTTGTAACTATTTTCTCTGGAAAAGGCTATACACCCACAATATATGCTCTGATATATGCTCATTTTAGACATATAATACTAAAATGGCCTTACAAATAGCCAACATTTAACTTTTTTTAACCTTTAAATCTTCACAAAAAGCATGATACTTGTTCTGGTGTGTAGGCAATGTTATACCTACATCAATACAGTTACCTTACGATTCAGTTCACTTGACATTTGGGAGTGTCCTTCTACACAACCTAGTTGAAACCTTTCTACATTAATGCCAATTCTAAAATTGGCTATGGTGTTTAAGCCCCGCCCTTTTAGGCGTGAAGCTGTCCGGTTTAAAAGTGGGCGCAAAAACACCAATCCTCCGAATTTTCTTCCTTCAAGACAGTGATTCATCTCTCATCTTAGAAGTCCTCTACATTTGTTGCTGTTGAAATACACAAGCCAGCGGATGCAATCTTCGCAAGCATAGAAGACTCTCCGCTCCCCTGCAGTGTTCGGCGAACACTCTTCACCTCGCCGATTATGCTTCGTTGGTGAACGAGACCTCGCTTCAGCGACACACCTGCTCCACGCAGCGCTTCAGCCTGAGGATCCTTTATTGCTATTGCTATATTGGATTATATTTTATATATATCTAAAAGAGCCGCTTACGTGTTCACGTTTTTTTAAAGATGTCATTCCGTGAGTGTTCCTTATGTGAGGGACACATCCCGCCATCAGATCAAAATGAGAGCTGCATTCGCTGTCTGGGCCCACGCCCACACAGAGGCAGCTCACATGGAGACAGACTGCAGTCACTGTGAGGGCATGAGTCTCAAGACGCTTCGCTCGTGAATCGCCCTTGTTCTGAGGGATGATTCAGCCTCCTGCACCCTCCCACCCGCCTCTTCCGATCCCTCCTGAGGGATCACGAGGGAGCATGGCGGGGGCGCAAGGTTGAGCAAGATGAATTTAAGTTGGACCTCGTGCCGACACACATCCTGCGAGCCCCTCAATCTCCATGTACTGCGTCTATGCCGATACAGTATGTGCGTGACGAGCTTCGACCCTCTGCAGGAGTGCATGGCCTCATCATATTTGGTGGTTCTGATGCTGGGGATGATGTTTTGTCTCTCGTTGCATCTGGCGAGTGGTCAATGGAGAGCATTGCCGCCCCTTCCCCCAGCGAGGGAGAGGAGCATGCATGCGCCACTGACAAGATGCATTGCGTCCTTTCAAAGGCGGTCAAAGAGCTCGGTCTCGAGTGGTCTCCTCCAGAGAAACCTGAAAAATATCGCCTTGATTAATGGTTCCTGCAGTCCAGACGTCATCAAGAGACTGCGTTCCTCAGATCTGTCACATTCTTCCCGGAAGTTCATAACGAACTGAAAAAATCCTGATGTGCACCCTATTCAGCTCGCTCACACAGCAGTTCTGCTCTCCTCACTAAAGTGGACCATGGGGAAGACAAAGTTATGCCCAACTACCCCTTGTGGAAGTGGCGGTAGCGGCACATCTCTGCCCGGCGAGTAGCAGGGCGTGGAAATCACACCCCGTTCATCCTTCCAAGCAGTGTCGACTGATGTCCACACTGGCTGGAAAAGCATACTCAACGGCGGGCCAAGCTGGTTCAGCACTCCATGCGATGGCGGTGCTCCAAGTTTTCCAAGCTAAGCTCGAGCAATTGGACGAACAAGGCTATGATCCAGAGACGTTCAAATAGCTCCGCACAGCTACGGACTTAGCGCTGTGAGCCACGAAAGTCACTGCACAGGTCATTGGCAAGTCAATGGGCATCCTGGTGGTTTTGGATCTTCACATCTGGCTGACCCTCACGGAAATGCGTGAATAGGCCGCATTATATCATACATTGAACAAACCAAATTGCCCTTTGTCCCATTACGTGGACGCATGGCAAGCACTTACAAGCAACTGGGTGCTAAAAACTATCAAACGTGGTTATACGCAGGGATGGGGAGTAACGAAATACATGTAACGGGATTAAGTATTTAAAATAAAAATATAAGTAAC
Organism: Myxocyprinus asiaticus; assembly: GCF_019703515.2. Lineage (NCBI taxonomy): Eukaryota > Metazoa > Chordata > Actinopteri > Cypriniformes > Catostomidae > Myxocyprinus > Myxocyprinus asiaticus. The sequence goes on from NC_059346.1 coordinate 28,267,755, forward strand.
TGTATTCCACTACAGTTACAATTTAAATCATTGGTATTTAGAATACAGTTACATTCAAAAAGTATTTTGATTACTGAAGAGATTACATTGCTTTTTATTGTCATTTGTTTCATTTAATATTTAGTCCTTTCAGATGGAAACATTTATACATATAAATGATGCGATCCATAGTGCATTTGAACAGAGGTGAAACACTTTCTTATGATGTGTTACATTCATATGAGCAGACAGATAAGTATGTTTGAAGTAAGTTTGGAGAACAAGAAATAGAAATAAACCTTGTGTAAATTGTCAGCTTTACGCTAAGCTAAAATGCTATTTCTAGCCATTTTACATGCATATGTTACCAGGCACGATCATATTTTTTATCAAGAAAATTCACGTTGCATCATAATTTATTTTTTCTTGTAAAACCTTTGATATTAGGGCAAAAACGATATTTTTGATGATCATTTTTGTATTGTTTTCCAGTAAAGATATCTAAAAATCCTTAAAACAAGATCAATTTGATTGATATTGTTTTAGAAACAACACATAAGATATTTAGGTTTTTCAGAGAATGTATTTTTAACGTGTATTTTGTCTTATTGTACTGGCAGAGTTTTTACAGTCAAAACAAATGAAAAAATCTACCACTGCTGAAGAAGTAATCCAGAAGTGTTTAGAATACATTACTGACCTTGAGTAATCTAACGGAATACGTTACAAATGACATTTTACAGCATGTATTCTGTAATCTGTAGTGGAATACATTTCAAAGTAACCCTCCCAACCCTGGTTAAATGATCCAATTTGCACCATGGCCGCCCCGTTTCAACGGTGTTCTGTCTTCCTTGATTCTGTCCGAAGACACGGCAGTGTTACGAGCCAAAATACACAATCTTATGCGATAGAGGTTGTTCCAGATTGTCAAGCCCACAAAGGGTTTTACAGCAACTATTTTCTTGTCCCAAAGAAAGACGATGGGCTTCAGCCAATTTTAGATCTGAGACATTTGAATTGCGCACTTGCAAAGCATCCGTTCAAAATGATTACTCAGAAACGGATCTTATCGCACATCCGCCCATGCGATTGGTTTGCATCGATAGATCTGAAAGTTGCGTACTTTCATGTTCAAATTGTACACCACCACAGGATGTTTTTGAGATTCGTGTTCGAGAAAACTACATATCAATTCAAAGTCCTGCCATTCGGCTTGTCCCTGGCTCCTTGCACGTTCACAAAGTGCATCGATGTGGTCCTCGCCCCTCTGAAACTACCACTTCCACTGAAGCTGTTTCAAAAATCATTGGGGCTTATTCCATTAGGTCTTTTACACATGAGATCTCTTCAGTGCTGGCTCAAGCGCCATGTGCCATGACATGCCTGGCGCCAAGGGTGCATTCGCATCACAATATATATCGTCGCTGTCTAGCTGCTCTAGCACCTTGGACAGCTCCTGCCTTCTACCAACAAGGTGTCATGCTGGGGCAGATTTTCAGGCAGAAAGTGGTGACCACAGATGCTTCAAAACACAGGTTGGGGGGTGGTATGTGACGGATGCCCGGCTTTTGGCACTTGGACAAGTGCGAAGAGGGCGTGGCACATCAACCGCCTACAGCTGTCGGCTATTTTCCTAGTCTTGAAGGCTTTTCAGACCGAAATAGCAAATTATCATGTTCTGATTTGCTCTGACAATATGACAGTTGTAAACCACCAAGGCGTAATTCGTTCCCTGCCAATGCTGAGACTGACACATCGCCTCCTCCTGTGGAGCGAGAGTCATCTCCTTTCCCTATGGGCGACATATGTCCCAGGCCATCTGAATTATGGTGCGGACCTATTGTCACACCAAGGAGCAATGCGCTCTTTGAGGTGCGAGTGATGCACTCTTTGTCCCTCAGTCAGAAAATTCTGAGGAATAGTGTTTGGGTTCCCGCTTTCATTCCAGACAGCTTCATGCCTAAAATGGCGGGCTTAAACACCATAGCCAATTTTAGAATTGCCGTATTTGTAGAAGGGTTTCAAATATGTCGTGCAGAAGGACACTCCCCATAGCATCAGCTTAGTGACGCAATGTCTCGTTCCCTTCATCTCAGGGAACCGAGGTTACATTTGTAACTGAGACGATAGGTAGAGTGCATTTAGTCATAGCACAATGTATCTTTTTAAATGAAGTATTTTTATGCAATTTTGACAGCATCGCATCTGGTACCTTACTTTGTTCCCCATAAACACCTCTGCAGTAATTTTACAGATTATATGCTATAAACATAAGGCGCTTTAAAGACTCATTGTTCTGGACAGTTATTTCAGGGGCAGTTTAGTTTTTTGGCTCCAGGTCATAATTATTAGCCTCCTGCTTGCTCATTTCTTCAACTTAGCTGACCCTCTCCACTGGCAGCCCAGGTCTTTAGCATAGTACCAGCCCAACATTTTGTAATAATACTACTATACACCAATCAGTCACAACATTAAAACTACCTGCCTAATATCGTGTAAGTCCCCCTCATGCCACCAAAACAGCCCTGACCTGTCGAGGCATCCACAAGACCTCTGAAGGTGTCCTGTGGTATCTGGCACGAGACATTAGCAGCAGATCCTTTAAGTCCTGTAGATTGTGAGGTGGGGCCTCCATCGATTGGACTTGTTGGTCCAGCACATCCCATAGATGCTCAATTGGAATGAGATCTGGGGGATTTGGAGGCCAAGTCAACACCTTGAACTCTTTGTCATGTTCCTTAAACCATTCCTGAACAATTTTGCAGTGTGGCAGGGTGCATTATCCTGCTGAAAGACGCCACTGCCATCAGGGAATACCGTTGCCATGAAGGGGTGTATGTGGTCTGCAGCAATATTTAGGTAGTTGCTATGTGTCAAAGTAATATCCAGATGAATGCCAGGACCCAAGGTTTCCCAGCAGAACATTGCCCAGAGCATCACACTGCCTCTGCTGGCATGCCTTCTTCCCATAGTGCATCCTGCTGCCAGGATGCACTATGAAAACATGATTCATCAGACCAGGCCACCTTCTTCCATTGCTCCATGGTCCAGTTCTGACGCTCATGTGCCCATTGTAGGCGCTTTCGGCGGTGGACGGGGTCAGCATGGGCACTCTGCGGCTACGTAGCCCTATTAGCAGCCAGCTGTGATGCACTGTGTGTTCTGACACCTTTCTATCATGGCCAGCATTACATTTTTCAGCAATTTGTGCTACAGTAGCTCTTCTGTGGGATCGGACCAGAAAGGCTAGCCTTCGCTCCCCACGTACATCAATGAGCCTTGGGCACCCATGACCCTGTCGCCGTTTCACCGGTTGTCCTTCCTTGGACCACTTTTGGTAGGTACTAACCACTGCATCCCGGGAACACCCCACAAGACCTGCCGTTTTGGAGTCGTCTAGCCATCACAATTTGGCCCTTGTCAAAATCGCTCAGATCCTTATGCTTGCCTATTTTTCCTGCTTCCAACACAGGAAATTCAAGAACTGACTGTTCACTTACTGCCTAATATATCCCACCCTTTGACAGGTGCCATTGTAATGATATATTCAATGTTATTCACTTCACCTGTCAGTGGTTTTAATGTTGTGGCTGATCAGTGTTTATTACTACTCACAGCCTGACAATTACAAAAATTTAATTTTTTTCTCTTAAGATAGTAGTAATTACTGCACAGTACCTGCAGGTTAATAAGTAGTTTCTTGGGTTATGTCAGACTAAGATGTAAGAATCTGAGCTACTAACTCAAGGTGTGCTGGTTTGGTTAGAAACAGGAACTTGAAAGTTGTTGATATCACAATATTGCTCTTATCACCAAATATTATTTTGTTGCCTCAGAGCAATTTTGTACGATTATTGCGAAATATATTTTTTTAATAATTGATTTTTAACAGAGCAAAATAAATATGCTTAAACACATTAACTCGAAAAACTTTTTTTAATAGGTAATTCTTCGTAGTTTTTGCATTGCATTCTTCTGATTCCATGCTCTCTGCAACCAGCAATGTCTTTTAGAAATTGTATTCTTGTCCGCAGCACATTCTTCTTTTTTGACGATTTACTTGGTCTTACCCATCATGCATGGTGTTCCCGTATGAGTACTTTAAGCATTATCATTAACTGTACACCCTCTCTAGGATTTCACTGAAAATCACAGATGAAACAAAGAGTTGTCCTGTATACAGTTGTGCTCAAAAGTTTGCATACCCTTGGAGAATTGGTAATATATGTACCATTTTTAAAGAAAACATGAGTTAGCAGGCAAAACACATTTCTTTTATTTCTTATGGGATTCATATTCAACTGTAGGTTATAACAGAATGGCACAATCATAAAACAAAACATGGCAACAAAGAAAAAAATGAAATGACCCCTGTTCAAAAGTCTGCATACCCTTAGTTCTTAATACTGTGTATTGCCCCCTTTAGCATCAATCACATGTTCTGATTCTTGCAGGTGGTACAGCTGCCCATTCGTCTTGGCAAAATGCCTCTAGGTCATGCAAAGTCTTTGGTCGTCTTGCATGAACCACATGTTTGAGATTTCCCCAGAGTGGCTCGATGATATTAAGATCAGGAGACTGTGATGGCCACTCCAGAACCTTCACCTTTTTCTGCTGTAACCACTGGAGGGTCAACTTGGCCTTGTGCTTAGGGTCATTGTCATGCTGGAAAGTCCCAAAGCATCCCATGCGCAGCTTTCGTGCAGAAGAATGCAAATTGTCTGCCAGTATATTCTGATAACATGCTGCATTCATCTTGCCATCAATTTTCACAAGATTCCCCGTTCCTTTAGAGCTCACCCCCCCCCAAAACATCAGTGAGCCACCACCATGCTTCACAGTGGGGATGGTATTCTTTTCACTATAGGTCTTGTTGACCCCTCTCCAAACACAGCGCTTATGGTTGTGACCATAAAGCTCTATTTTGGTCTCGTCACTCCAAATTACAGTGTGCCAGAAGCTGTGAGGCATGTCAAGGTGTTGTCGGGCATATTGTAATCGGGCTTTTTTGTGGCATTGGCGCAGTAAAGGCTTCTTTCTGGCAACCTGACCATGCAGCTCATTTTTGTTCAAGTATCGTCGTATTGTGCTCCTTGAAACAACCACACTGTCTTTTTCCAGAGCAGCCTGTATTTCTCCTGAGGTTACATGTGGGTTTTTCTTTGTATCCCAAACAATTCTTCTGGCAGTTGTGGCTGAAATCTTTCTTGGTCTACCTGACCTTGGCTTGGCATCTGGAGATCCCTGAATTTTCTACTTCTTAATAAGTGATTGAACAGTACTGACTGGCATTTTCAAGGCTTTGGATATCTTTTTATATCCTTTTCCATCTTTATAAAGTTCCATTACCTTGTTACGCAGGTCTTTTGACAGTTCTTTTCTGCTCCACATGGCTCAGTAGCTAGCCTGGTCAGTGCATCAACGTGAGAGCTAACAAACTCATTGAAAATTTATACACAGACACTAATTGCAATTTAAAAAGCCACAGGTGTGGGAAATTAACCTTTAATTGCCATTTAAACCTGTGTGTGTCACCTTGTGTGTATGTAACAAGGCCAAACATTCAAGGGTATGTAAACTTTTGATCAGGGCCATTTGGGTGATTTCTGTTATCATTATGATTTAAAAAGGAGCCAAACAACTATGTGATAATAAATGGCTTCATATGATCACTATCCTTAAATAAAAGACAGTTTTTTTGCATGATCAGTCATATTTTCAAAATCAATGCCAAAATTTCACAATTTCTGCCAGGGTATGCAAACTTTTGAGCACAACTGTAAGTAACCAATATCTGTACAGGTCTATACTTAAAATATTCTCTGTGGTGGTGTCAGCCTCACCCTTGGCAACAGTTAACACACAGGCACAGAAGGCCAGGCTAGACTAAGTCACTTGAACTGCATTAACTATCAGCGGAGGAGAATACAAAAGGAGCACAAAAAGGTGAGTACCATCTCCCAAAAGAATCTAAAGCTGACTTCCTTATTTAAATGAATAACTGAATCGGACCACCCAACTCTCAGTACCTGAAGAGAAAGAATCATTTACCTGCAGCCATACACAAGATTTCTATGCTCAGAAGATGGCATTGCATCTTGCCACTTCACTTTTTATTCATAAAAAAAACCTCTCTGCAGTAATTTCCGAGATTATATACACAGATTAAAGGTGTACTCAATCGTTATTTCCTCATTAAAAAGTTTAACTCCTAAGGACATGAAATGTAATTTTGCAATATATGTAGGAAATCATGACCACTCACATTAAAATGAAGACTCCAGTCATATCAGTAACCTTATAAAAGCTGTTTTATTCTACAGTACACGGAGAGGGTATGCATGTTAGAATCACATGACCAGCCTAATACTACTCACTTAATCTCAGTAACCATCCTGTTATTTGACACTTTCACTCACTGATTAAATTAATCATGACTGGCTGTGAATACTAAATTTCTACAATGGTATCTGAAACTGAAAACTATTGATTTTAAATGATGCTGCATCCAAGCCGCTAGGTGTCAGTGTAAGCCCAAAATGACACAAAGACAAAAGTTACTGAGTGCACCTTTAAAGTGTATACCTTATTTCTCACCACAAATGCAATTAACATATGATCAGAAATTAACAGTCGAATGGGACAGTTTATTTTTGGACTTTTGTTTTATAGGAGAGTACAGTGCATCCGGAAAGTATTCACAGCGCTTCACTTTTTCCACATTTTGTTATGTTACAGCCTTATTCCACAATGGATTAAATTCATTATTTTCCTCAAAATGCTACAAACAATACCCCATAATGACAATGTGAAAGTTTGTTTGAAATATTTGCAAATTTATAAAAATAAAAAAAAATCACATGTACATAAGTATTCACAGCCTTTGCTCAATACTTTGTTGAAGCAACTTTGGCACCAATCACAGCCTCAAGTCTTTTTGAGTATGATGCTACAAGCTTGGCACACCTATTTTTGAGCAGTTTCTCCCATTCTTCTTTGCAGGACCTCTCAAGCTCAATCAGGTTGGATGGGGAGCGTCGGTGCACAGCCATTTTCAGATCTCTCCAGATATGTTCAATCGGGTTCAAGTCTGGGCTCTGGCTGGGCCACTCAAGGACATTCACAGAGTTGTCCCCAAGCCACTCCTTTGTTATCTTGGCTGTGTGCTTAGGGTCATTGTCCTGTTGGAAGATGAACCTTCACCCCAGTCTGAGGTCCAGAGCGCTCTGGAGCAGGTTTTCATCAAGGATGTCTCTGTACATTGCTGCATTCATCTTTCCCTCGATCCTGACTAGTCTCCCAGTTCCTGCCACTGAAAAACATCCCCATAGTATGATGCTGCCACCACCATGCTTCACTGTAGGGATGGTATTGGCCAGGTGATGAGCGGTGCCTGGTTTCCTCCAGACATGACGCTTGCCATTCAGGCCAAAGAGTTCAATCTTTGTTTCTCATGGTCTGAGAGTCCTTCAGGTGCCTTTTGGCAAACTCCAGGCAGGCTGTCATGTGCCTTTTAATGAGGAGTGGCTTCCGTCTGGCCACTCTACCATACAGGCCTGATTGGTGGAGTGCTGCAGAGATGGTTGTTCTTCTGGAAGGCTCTCTTCACTCCACAGAGAAATGCTGGAGCTCTGTCAGAGTGACCATCGGGTTCTTGGTCACCTCCCTGACTAAGGCCCTTCTCCCCCGATCACTCAGTTTGGCCAGGCGGCCAGCTCTAGGAAGAGTCCTGGTGGTTCCAAACTTCTTCCATTTACGGATGATGGAGGCCACTGTGCTCATTGGGACCTTCAATGCTGCAGAAATGTTTCTGTACTCTTCCCCAGATCTGTGCCTCGATACAATCCTGTCTCGGAGGTCTACAGACAATTCCTTGGACTTCATGGCTTGGTTTGTGCTCTGACATGCACTGTTAACTGTGGGACCTTATATAGACAGGTGTGTGCCTTTCCAAATCATGTCCAATCAACTGAATTTACCCCAGGTGGACACCAATCAAGTTGTAGAAACATCTCAAGGATGATCAGTGGAAACAGGATGCACCTGAGCTCAATTTTGAGTGTCATGGCAAAGGCTGTGGTACTTATGTAAGTGTAATTTTATTTTATTTTTTTTAATAAATTTGCAAAGATTTCAAACAAACTTCTTTCACGTTGTCATTATGGGGTATTGTTTGTAGAATTTTGAGGAAAATAATGAATTTAATCCATTTTGGAATAAGGCTGTAACATAACAAAATGTGGAAAAAGTGAAGCACTGTGAATACTTTCCGGATGCACTGTACATGAGTGAAGGGGGAGTGTTTGAAGTGAAAGCTTTAGAAACAGGTCTAAAGCAGAGTGGTAAAGCCTACAGGGGGGTAAACTTTTGTAAAGACATGGCCATATAAAGGCAAGTACACTTAAATATGACAGAAAAGTTTTTGTTACTGTCAATCAAGGAAGTAATATGGAGAGTGCAACTGGTCAGGGGCTGCCAGGGGCCTCCAGATGGAAACAAGCCACCTCCTCAGCAACAGTAACTTCTCTACTTTAACAACTTATTGCAGCTTTGATGTTGTATACTAGCCATGATTACTAAAAGGAACTTATTTACTTTTTGCCACATTGCAATGCTTACACAAAAAGTTCACACAGATTATAAATCCATTTGCATTTATTTGAGAAGATTTTATGGGTATTTGGGTCAGATCAACAGAGGTGGCAAAATATCCTAATTGGTTTCTAAATCTGAATATTTTTCAAGGAAACTGATCCATGTTAAACTCTGGAGAGATTTCATAAAAATGTTTATTTTTTATTTTTTTTAAGATGATGATTCAAACCTTGTTGCCCTTTCACATCATATAAACTTTCAGAATCTGTTCACAAATCACCTTTTCCATCCATCTTAAACTTAACACAAACTTGTCAACATCATCAATGGGTGCCTCTCTGAGGGCAGTATCTGTCACCAAAGAATACATCGCCATCATGCTCCAAGCTCCTCTGTGCACATACAGTTAAGATTTTGTGATGACTAAAGAATGATAAGGAGCTTTAAATACAAAATCATAGCTATTCTAAAGATGTTGACAGTTAATGGAGGAAATGGAAACGTACAAAGAGGAGGTGACAAAGTACTCATAGTCACATAAACCACTGATAAAAAACTCTCTGAAACAGAGATCTTGCAAATTTAGCACATTGTATCCAATGTTGAAAAACTGAATGCATCTTTTTTTAAATTATCATACAACATCATAATTTGTCATATCAGCATTTTTCCACCGAAATTAACTTTTCAGGCAGTCTGAACTTATAGACCTTGCTTATTTTGACCATGTTACCAATCTGTTTCAGGTTTCTGTATCATATGGACTTATTTACATTTTATAAATACATGAAAACAATGCTAATTTCAGAAGCACTGTAGTAACAATGTTGTTATTAGAATACAAATGTTTTATAAAGTTATACCAATTAATAGGGGGATCATTTTCTGAATCCTTGAGCAAAATGGCCACACGATTTTCTTATAATGGCATACAATGTTCAAAGTATGAGGCTCGTTTGGTTGTCTAATTCAATAGTCCTCTTGTGTTCTCACATTCTTTGCCATTCTTTGTCTTCATCACTGTTTGTAACCATCTCCTTTGGACCAGAATCACTAGGACCTCTCTCATTTTGTTCACTTAGCTTGGGATTGGTTGTCTCTGAAATAGGAGCTTATAAAACAAACAAAATTTTACATTACACTATACCTTACATCAGTCGTTCCCAACCCTGTTCCTGGAGGCCCACCAACTCTACATATTTTGGATATCTACCTAATCATACACACCTGATTCAACTCATTAGCTCATTAGTAGAGACTCCAAGACTTGAATTGGGTGTGTCAGAAAAAGGGAGATATACAAAATGTGCAGTGTTGGGGGGCCTCCAAGAACAGGGTTGGGAACCACTGCCTTACATTGATAGGCACACAAATATATGGTTCTTTTAAGATTATTTGATTGGTTGAGACTGGTGTGACTACATAGTTCTAAAAATGACTATAACAAGTTTTGATCTATTTTTGAAGAATTATAGAAACTGAATTGAAATTATTGAGAAGAATCCTTATCAGCATGCATGCTGACTCACACTCTAGATGTAAATGATCACCACCATCTGCCTCACTGCTTCCAACAGCATCATTGTCCTCGCTGAGTTCAACTATCCGCTGTTTTGCACTCTCAAAAACAGACCTCAACACAATGGAGTCCTCAAAGATCTAAGACACAGAAGAGACACTTAACATTCTCTAAACAATTCGTCTACTATATTCTCTGATGCAAATAGCTTTCTGCCTTGCAAAAATATTCAGACACAATAAGCACTGAATTTCAAAAGTAATTATTTTATGTGACATTGCTTTTGTAAGACAGTATTCTGTTTAGTTAATTGCATATATATTCAATCCTTGTGTTGCACAGGCTATACATTTTGCCTGTACCTGGAGGATAAACCATATTCAAGACAAGTTATAAATCTAAAGGAAAAATAAAACATTCAAAGAAGTCAGATATAAAGTAGAACATCTGAGTAAACCAAAGGAAATCATTTCAATGTAGGATGATTTTCAATTTAATCAAATGAGAAAACTGTATAAATAGTATTGCAAAGCACTTCAAATTGAACAAAGAATATGAAATGTATTTAGAAAGCATATTTAAAAGTTGACTTTAAACCCATAAATATGTTCTTGAGGCTCACCTGAGACCCTTCCAAATTAAACGTCTGAGCATTGTGACACATCTGCACGACATCCTTCTCCAGGTCTGCAATGCATCTGTATTTGTGATTACGCACTCTCTCCTACGTAAACAAAATTCAGGTTGCATTCAAAGCAATTTATGAAAAAGAGCAGATGATGACAACAGAAGTTTCTTTCCTACATTTTCCATTTCCATGCAAACACTTTGGAAATGTTTAAATCAATGGCAGATTTAAATTTTTTAGAAAGCATCTCTAAAAACGTCTGCATTCTCTCCATTACTCTCAAACACAACCAGCAAAAACACACAATCAAAACTGAGAGAAAAATGTGTCTGTTTCTGTTGCTGAAAAAGGTGGTGAAGAAACAGATGAGAAATTAAAAGGAGCAAGAAATGGATATTTTAGAAAAAGACAAAAGAAAAATAAGGCAGGATTGTGAGAAGACAAATAAACATCGTCATAGAATATCAAATATTTATTGATATGGTAGAGTTAGGAACATTAAATGTTCAAGTTCACCCTAATCCTCCTGAAGTCCACTGGCTTGCGGATGAGCTCATAGTACTCTGGCACCTCTTTCCTTGAAGGCAGCTGGACAAAACCTTTACTGATCTGTCGGCCCAATCTGTAGAACAGTGATGTATTTAAAGAAAAAGGTGTGTTACTCTTTGTTCTGTGTAACATTGCTGGTATCCAGACAGTCAGTCAGTGAAGTACAAATACATTAACCTGACCTAAAGAACAGAAGGATGGCAACAATATGAATTTAAAACATATTCCTTACTGCATCAAGTTGGCAAAGTTCTTTGTCGATCATACTAGGTGCGTCCCAAATCGAATACTTCTGCACTATTCTATGCCATTTTGTAGTGTGAGTAGTGTGTTCACACTGAAGTGTACAACAGGTACCCGGATGATGTACAACTTCAACTGAAAATACAGTGTGTGGAATGTTCTACAATTCATGCACTCAACAGTCGCGGTTTGCTCCACGTAGCGAAAGGGGCAGGGGTACCTGCCTGTGATGCTGGGCTGACAAAACAATAATAAATTAATGGTGAATGTGGCAACTTCTATTAAGACAGCACCTAACAAATGTGAGCTGAATGTTTTACCATCACCCCATGCTTTGTGAATATGTATGTTATTTGAGATAAGTGTTTGACTGTGAGTTTAGATAATGCACTAATGCTAGCGGCAGCACACTGTGTCCTTTTAAAACGTCTCTTCTGTCAGCTGAAAAACATTGAATGCTTCCGTGTAGTAAAAAACCTGTGTTCCATTTGGGATAATACCACACTTTGAAAATTCATACACTTCATGGCTGAGTGCACAGTGTATAGTGCAAGTGGACAATGTACAGTGCATTATTTGGGACACAGCAACTGAGTTGGTTACATGATTACATTATACAATCAACAACAAAATATTAAAGGGATAGTTCATCCAAAAATAAACATTTGGACCAAAATAAGGATGATTAAATAATGACAGAATTTTCAATATGTTTAGGTACTGACGTGTCCTTGTAGTTGATGACCATATCCACGATGGTGTTCATTTGTTTTGTGAGCTTGGGAGGATTGGGAGGCAGTTTCTCAGCAGGAGGGCGACCCCGTCGCTTTTTGACCTTTTCCACCACCTCCTGACCAGTTTCAGAGCCCTGGTTGCCTTGATGATCGCTTTTTCTTTTCTTCAAGTTGCTTTCCTCCTCCATAACCTCAGACACTCCGTTTTGGATAGCCTGAGACTGGCGAGAAGACATAATTTATGAGGAATATGAGATATGATGATTCATCTGTAATTATGCACAATTTATCAATTAATGCACAATAAGGGACATACTGTATAATTGCATGGTGTACAAACAATAATGAATAATATTTGGCTTGTCATATAATCTCAACAAGGCAACCCCCAGGATGCTCAATGTAAACCAAAACTGCTTTTATAATACTTATATATCCTTATAACCACTGATATGTGATATAACTCACTTGAGTGTACTGTACATGATTTTAAATATATATTTTAAAAGTACTATTTTTTATTTATTTTTTATTTATTTTTTTGTCATTTAAAAATAATTATGTAGGTTTCTGTAATTTCAATTTCAAGTTTTTTTTATCTAAATAAACAGCTTTTATCCAAGAAATCCTGTTGTAACCCATACCTTTCATAAAGCATTTTGATACAGCAAGACACCATGAGTCTATACATTGAAGACATTATGTCAAACGGACACAACGTTGCATGTTCTCGCTCTGTAAGTACCTACGTTTAAAAAAGAAAAGGCTGTATTTGTTTAGTGCTCCCCTCACTGTGTTCATTCTCTTTGATTATAATTGATGTGTACTACTCTGAACATTTCTTTCTTTTGTAATCCCTTCATTAACTAGCCAGCTAACAAACAAGATGTTTTGCCAACACAGTGGTACATTTTTAAATGCTGCTTTGAAAAATGTTACGGTTAATTATACAACCGTTATTTCCATTCTTTGAATCTGATTGGACGAGAGGCGTTCCAAGAGTGCTGAGAGTCATTTTTATTTTATTTGTATAGCACTTTTCACAACACACATAATTTCAAAGCAGCTTCACAGAAAATTATGCTATAAAAGAATATGAAGCTGTATTAACTGTAATGTCTTAGAGTCATCATTATGCGGTTTGATAAGAACGTGATTGTAAATTGTGCCTTAAAATATAAATAAGTAAATAATATTGTATTTAGACCCACAATGAGCAAGCTAAAGGCGACTGTGGCAAGAAACACAAAACTCCATAAGATGTTGGTTAATGGAGAGAAATCACCTTGGGGGAAACCAGGCTTACTGTGGGGGCCAGTTCCCCTCTGGCTAAACAGCATCAGAATCAGAATCAGAATGAGCTTTATTGCCAAGTATGCTTACACATACAAGGAATTGTTCTTGATGACAGGAGCTTCCAGTACACAACAATACAAAAACAGTTATACAAAGACTTTTAAAAAATAATTAAAATTGAATAAAAAAATAGATATTGAAAAGAAAAAAAAGTGTTTATAGAATACACAATAGACTAATATATATATATATATATATATATATACACACACACACACACATATATATATATATATATATATATATATATATATATATATATATATATATATATATATATATATACAGGTGCATCTCAATAAATTAGAATGTTGTGGAAAAGTTCATTTATTTCAGTAATTCAACTCAAATTGTGAAACTCGTGTATTAAATAAATTCAATGCACACAGACTGAAGTAGTTTAAGTCTTTGGTTCTTTTAATTGTGATGATTTTGGCTCACATTTAACAAAAACCCACCAATTCACTATCTCAAAAAATTAGAATATGGTGACATGCCAATCAGCTAATCAACTCAAAACACCTGCAAAGGTTTCCTGAGCCTTCAAAATGGTCTCTCAGTTTGGTTCACTAGGCTACACAATCATGGGGAAGACTGCTGATCTGACAGTTGTCCAGAAGACAATCATTGACACCCTTCACAAGGAGGGTAAGCCACAAATATTCATTGCCAAAGAAGCTGGCTGTTCACAGAGTGCTGTATCCAAGCATGTTAACGGAAAGTTGAGTGGAAGGAAAAAGTGTGGAAGAAAAAGATGCACAACCAACCGAGAGAACCGCAGCCTTATGAGGATTGTCAAGCAAAATCGATTCAAGAATTTGGGTGAACTTCACAAGGAATGGACTGAGGCTGGGGTCAAGGCATCAAGAGCCACCACACACAGACGTGTCAAGGAATTTGGCTACAGTTGTCGTATTCCTCTTGTTAAGCCACTCCTGAACCACAGACAACATCAGAGGCGTCTTACCTGGGCTAAGGAGAAGAAGAACTGGACTGTTGCCCAGTGTTCCAAAGTCCTCTTTTCAGATGAGAGCAAGTTTTGTATTTCATTTGGAAACCAAAGTCCTAGAGTCTGGAGGAAGGGTGGAGAAGCTCATAGCCCAAGTTGCTTGAAGTCCAGTGTTAAGTTTCCACAGTCTGTGATGATTTGGGGTGCAATGTCATCTGCTGGTGTTGGTCCATTGTGTTTTTTGAAAACCAAAGTCACTGCACCCGTTTACCAAGAAATTTTGGAGCACTTCATGCTTCCTTCTGCTGACCAGCTTTTTAAAGATGCTGATTTCATTTTCCAGCAGGATTTGGCACCTGCCCACACTGCCAAAAGCACCAAAAGTTGGTTAAATGACCATGGTGTTGGTGTGCTTGACTGGCCAGCAAACTCACCAGACCTGAACCCCATAGAGAATCTATGGGGTATGTCAAGAGGAAAATGAGAAACAAGAGACCAAAAAATGCAGATGAGCTGAAGGCCACTGTCAAAGAAACCTGGGCTTCCATACCACCTCAGCAGTGCCACAAACTGATCACCTCCATGCCATGCCGAATTGAGGCAGTAATTAAAGCAAAAGGAGCCCCTACCTAGTATTGAGTACATATACAGTAAATGAACATACTTTCCAGAAGGCCAACAATTCACTTAACCCCAAACTGTTCCCACAAAGTTGGGAGCATGGAATTGTCCAAAATCTCTTGGTATGCTGAAGCATTCAGAGTTCCTTTCACTGGAACTAAGGGGCCAAGCCCAGCTCCTGAAAAACAACCCCACACCATAATCCTCCCTCCACCAAACTTCACAGCTGGCACAATGCGGTCAGACATGTACCGTTCTCCTGGCAACCGCCAAACCCAGACTCGTCCATCAGATTGCCAGATGGAGAAGCGTGATTCGTCACTCCAGAGAAAGCGTCTCCACTGCTCTAGAGTCCAGTGGTGGCATGCTTTACACCACTGCATCCGACGCTTTGCATTGCACTTGGTGATGTATGGCTTGGATGCAGCTGCTTGGCCATGGAAACCCATTCCATGAAGCTCTCTACGCACTGTTCTTGAGCTAATCTGAAGGCCACATGAACTTTGGAGGTCTGAAGCGATTGACTCTGCAGAAAGTTGGCGACCTCTGCGCACTATGCGCCTCAGCATCCACTGACCCCGCTCTGTCATTTTACGTGGCCTGAGTTGCTGTCATTCCCAATCGCTTCCACTTTGTTATAATACCACTGACAGTTGACTGTGGAATATTTAGTAGCGAGGAAATTTCACGACTGGACTTGTTGCACAGGTGGCATCCTATCACAGTACCACGCTGGAATTCACTAAGCTCCTGAGAGCGGCCCATACTTTCACAAATGTTTGTAGAAGCAGTCTGCATGCCTAGGTGCTTCATTTTATACACCTGTGGCCATGGAAGTGATTGGAACACCTGAATTCAATTATTTGGATGGGTGAGCGAATACTTTTGGCAATATAGTGTATATACATACACACACACACACATACATAAATACGCACACAGACACACAAATACATACACACACACATATGCAAATCTAAATACAAATTGGTTATATACAGTGCAAGGGAATGTAATGGCAGAAGAGGTTGGATAATATAAAAAGACTAAGCTGTTTATTGCACATTAATTATTGTTCAAAGGGGCAGTTTTAACTGTTCATGAGATGGATAGCCTGGGGAAAAAAACTGTTCCTGTGCCTGATGGTTCTGGTGCTCAGAGCTCTGAAGCGTCAGCCAGAAGGCAACAGTTCAAAAAGGTAGTGGGCAGGGTGAGTGGGGTCCAGAGTGATTTTTTCCAGCCTTTTTCCTCAATCTGGAAGTGTATAGTTCTTGAAGGGAGGGCAGGGGGCAACCAATAATCCTCTCAGCAGTCCAAACTGTCCTTTGTAGTCTTCTGATGTCCGATTTCGTAGCTGAACCAAACCAGACAGTTATTGAAGTGCAGAAGACAGACTCAATGACTGCTGAGTAGAACAGTATCAGCAGTGCCTGTGGCAAGTTGAACTTCCTCAACTGGCGAAGGAAGTACAACCTCTGCTGGGCCTTTTTTGCAATGGAGTCAATGTGGGTCTCCCACTTCAGGTCCTGTGAGATGGTAGTGCCCAGGAACCTGAATGACTCCACTGCTGCCACAGTGCTGTTTAGAATGGTGAAGGGGGACAGTGTTGGGGGGTTCCTCCTAAAGCCCACAATCATCTCCACCGTTTTGAGCGTGTTCAGCTCAAGGCCGTTTGACTGCACCAGACAGCCAGCTGTTTAACCTCCCTTCTGTATGCAGACTCATCGTCATCTCGGATGAGGCCGATGACAGTGGTGTCATCTGCAAACTTCAGGAGCTTAACAGAGGGGTCCTTGGCAATGCAGTCGTTGGTGTAGAGGGAGAAGAGTAGTGGGGAGAGCACACATCCCTGGGGGGCACCAGTGCTGATTGTACAGGTGCTGGAAGTGAATTTCCCCTGTCTCACAAGCTGCTGCCTGTCTGTCAGAAAGCTGGTAACCCACTGACAGATAGACGTGGGAACAGAGAGTTAGTGTAATTTAGTCCGGAGAATAGCTGGGATGATGGTGTTGAAAGCCGAACTGAAGTCCACAAAAAGTATGAATACAATGCCAATATTAGTTATTTATGTGTAGTACAAGTCATGGTTTAAAATAAAGTAAACTAAGTAAATGTTAGGGGCCAATGTTTAAACAAAAAGATTTTGTATGAACTGTAAGATTAATGACTAAAATCTTGAAGTCCATCCTGAATTAACTGCGGAAGTGCACACAGATGCATTGTTCTTTGTTATTTGGCTGATGAAGGCTTTAGTTGGCAGGTGCATTGCAGTTCGACTGGCAGCTCGTGGCAGTTCATTTCTTTGAAGTCTAAGGTTCAGGTAGTGGACAGTGAAGTATCCAATGTCTTACGGTTGGAGTTGGCATAAGTTAATTCTCTGTGAAGTGCATAATAGTAGACTGAAGCTCAAACTATCAGCACTGAGATGCTTTACTGTTTGAATCACTCCACTTGTGTTGGTGGCATTCCAAACTAACATTGAAGAGCAGTGCAGATGTGTAAGAGCAGATAGATTTGTGAATTTTCATTCGTTCCTGTGACATAAAAGATTTGAGGCAGCAGGTGGTGACAAAAGACTATCTTTTTGTGTGCTATGAGCGAGTTGAGCTGACATTGACAAATTGTGCGTCATCATCAGTCAGTGCACAAATTTCTTTGATGTCACACTCGATGACCACTTGGATTACTACGACACTTTAGCTGAGAAATAGAGTTCAGTCATGCCAACTCTTTGAAAGATTTAGCATGTGAATGTGGGTATGACATATTGATAGGATATTGGTCTTGGCAGACTAGATCTGTTACGCTGCTGCAGAACAACTACGGAGACTTGCTACTGGTAGAAAAACACATAAATACTGAGCTAGCATATGGACATACTGCTGCACAAATAGACATAAACAATCCCCCAACAAAGCTCCACAAATGCATAACACAAACACAACCCCCCCCACACACACACACACACACAAACACAACCAAGCAGATCTGTTGCCAAGACATATGTACTGCTGCTGCTCCGAAGAGCCATGTGCACCGAGTGTTTGCTAGCTAGGTGTGCCTAGGCCACAGGCCAAATGGTGTAATGCTAATGATCATTTCTATGTGTGCCTCAACCTGCTAAGCCGAAAAGCTTAAATGCTAGTGACCTAACTCATAATGTGTACCTGAGCTAGGAAAGCCCAAAGATGATTAAACTAGTGACTTAAACTAGATATGTGTGGATTTATTTAATATAATGGCCTAAGATAGCAATGTGTGCCAGCCAGATTTGGCTAAGGCTTACCTTTTTAAGATGCGCTTCTATGTGTCATGGCCAAAGCAGACCTTACTGTACAAGCTGACAGAAGGAACCCCCAGCAAAGCACCTGAGCAAATTGCATTTTCAGAGAAAAAAATGTTCACAGCACGCTGCAGAGAAACCAGCTTAACTGCAAAATTGAGCCATTTAAATAAAACACACTGAAAGAGACCCAAGAAGATTGGCTACCCGATAACAAGCGAGCCGACTGGCTTAACATGTCACATGTGAGCGAGCCAATTGGCTAACAGATAACATCGCAATCGTGCTGTACTGTCCATCTATTAGCACGACTGTGATTACCTCCATGCTAATAGCTGAACAGACTCTTGCTCGTGTGATATTGCTTTAGTATTTCATTAGGGTTGGGACTAAGGTAAAGATATTTTATGACATTATAAATGAGGATATTATCATGTTAACATTTAAAAAAGCAACAATTTTTTTTTTAATAGGTAACATGAATTTTCAGTTGATGATTATGGTGTTTTTGGGTCATGTGGAGGGATTAAGTACCATCATTAAAGTTATTTAATGCTAATTTAGTTAACTTAGAATTTAGTGTTTTGAGTTCTTAGTTTTGCTTAATTTTTCTACTTATGTGCCTTCAACAACCTTCACCATACCATAGACTGAAAAAACAATCCTCTCCCACTTAGCTGAAGATATTCAGGTGAATTCATGAAATACAGTACATGAATATGATGCAAGTTTGTGGGATTTTTTAGGATGTTTCAAAATCAGATTATTTTATCACAGTAAGATTGCATGATTTTGTATTTTAAATAAGAATAAAAACAAAGCCATCAAAAGATATCAGAGTTTAACTACAAAGCAGTCTGATGAACTCTCTGGCCTTTCAAATTCACACAGATCATCACCAGGAATCAAAGTCTTAGCTTGGCTACAGTCCACACCGGGCAAGCTGCCTTCAACCATCAATGAGCAGCAGCTTTTACTTCTATTTAATATTTGATACACTCAAAAATAGAGCAAAAAAATTATGTTATATTATATATATATATATATATATATATATATATATATATATATATATATATATATATATATATATATATATATATATATATATATATATATATATTTTCTCTTTTTTTATTTTTTTATTCAAAAAGCCTATTTTAAGGATTTATGCATTACAATTTCATAGCAAATTCCATTCAATTTAATTGTGTAATTTTTTTTACAAAATTAAGTTAATACTTAAAATATTTAGTGTTTTATTTTATTTTGTTAAAGATTAGTTAATTTAATTTGATGGAATTTTGTTCTAAAATTTAAATGCAAATTTTAAAATTATATTTTGAGTGTAAAGCAGCACTTTACGATATGCCACAAGCATTGTATGATAACATGTAGGGCTGCAAGAGAAGCAAGTGATGTTGGTTCACGGATCTTTATTCCCATTGGAAATTAAATGATTGACATTTATGGCGATGCCCATCTCCTGCCAGCGCACCAGACATAACAGAACTGTGACGTATGGTTAACCATACACAGCCACCCCTTTCTCAGAACGCACTGAACGTGTCCCAGTAAAAACGATGACATGACGCCAACACTTATCAGCACGCACACGTCTCTCTCCATGCATTATGTGTGCAGGAGAATAAGCACATGAGAAATTTACAGAGGAAAGCCAGAAAATGTATGTATTTGTGTGTGTGTGGGTGGGTGGGCTGCCGAGTCTGTGTTTTACACAAAGGCAATTAAAGTGCAGGGATATGCTTGCCGCAGCCACTGCTGGCAGAGAGAGAGAGTGTGAGAGGGATGAAAATATGAATTCTGAGTATGCTGCTATGCAGGCAGCGCCAGCTATTGATGTCTTAATCAAACACACACCCACAGAACACTCTCACACACTTATATGCACAAAGACTAAGACACAAATCAGACAAAATAAGACACAATTTACTGACTTAACACACCCATAAATACAAGGATTTCATGCAAATGTCCCTCATACACGGCCATAAAAGAAATATAAAAGAGCAGGCACACAGAGAAACACATGGAAACCATTTATTCACATGTACCCCAGGGGACCATGTAGAAAGAAGGAGGCCCAATAATCAACCGCATAAAAATGGAATGCACAAACACACATACATACACTTGCATGCACAGACGTAGCAATTGAAGTAGAGAAGCAGCAGACAAAAATATGCAGTAGGTTGTGCTCAAAACAAAAAGCAGATTTAGAAATGTTTAATGTCTATCCTTGGTGCAGTTCTCCCCAACACAAAAAAACAGTCACAGAACAGACCCAGGTTATGATACACAAGTCTGCACAGCCTGTGTACAGTGAACTATTCCTGTAACCTTTAGGAAAAAGGTGCCAGCATCCACACAACTGATTTGTCTGGGCAATGTTTCTCCCCAACAGATACAACTCACACCTACACACACACACACACACACACTCTAACAAACACTCCTCCCTCTCTCTCTCTCTCTCTCTCTCTCAGTCTGTGTGACCGCGTGCTGAAGCCTGGTGTAATTGCGTGCTCTATGCGCAGGAGAGAGAGCAAGTGAGAAGGAGAGAGAGAGTGAGAGAGAGAGAGTGAGTGAGAAAGGAAGAGGGCGATTTACCTGACTGTGGTCTCCAGGCTGGCTCCAGTCTGGAGGGGAGAGAATTAGCAAACCAGCATTGCAGCGCGCAGACAGTCTCTTCATCAGCTGATCACTCAAAACGCACAGCCCGAAAGGGGGGCGAAAAGCGCCCAGCTTTTCAAACACAAATCAACTGGCGTTAGGATGTTGAGAGAGAGAGAGCAGAGAGAAAGAGAGGGAGTGAGAAAGGAATAACTGTGAGACAGCTTTCTGCTAGATTGTCCCCGTGGAAAGGCCTGCAGCTCGCTTTTCTCTCTCTCCCCCCGTCTCTCTCTCACTGCATGTTTTAATATCGACTGTCGCAATGTGGTTTCTTTTCCTTTTTTCCTTTTCCGCTCTCTCCCTCTCTTTTATGCTCTCCTTCAGTTGTTTTAAACGCCCCTCTGTTAAAGAACTGGGCTACATTTTTGTGCCTATACAGATGGTTTTTGCAAGCTTTCCTGACATCTTGAGAGGATTCCAGGGTAGTTAATGGTGTGTTGCACACAATCGCAAAATACACACACACACATAAATTGAGTAATGGCATGTTTGGATCTGTGTCTGGGAACTTTTACAACATGAAAGAGCACGGAGATGCTAGTGAAATCATTACGGGCTATAAATATAACCAAATAGCCACGATATAACTGGCCCTCTGAGCTTTCCATTGAGAATGAGTCTTCACATGTAGCTGCAGATATGGCATATGCTTAATTGTCCTTTGCCATAGTTTTGCACAGACTCAGAGGTGTTACTATGCTTGGTCAAACATGGTCAGTTGATGGCAGACCTGAGATGCATATTTACTTTGAAATGCTGTGGTAAAATCGTTAATGGTGTGAAAATGTTCCGCAATGAGATGTTTATGCAAACGACACCTATCAATGATGCATTCCAATTTGCTTATGTCTATTTATCACTAAGGGCCTAAGAAATAATAAGCAGTAGACAATTAAATATGACAAAATAGATCTTGAGATAAAGCTGAAAAATATGTTGCATGCAAAGATGATGTGTTTGTTAGACTATTACTATTAGTTACATTTCAGCACAAAAAAAACACTAACATGTGAATAAAGAAAATTTAAAAAATACTAAGAAAGAGGTTGTTGATTTGGTAAGTAAAAGTCTTCACTCTATATGATGTCACAAAGTTTTCAAAATTGTCATCGGTAATCCATTTGATCAGTCATATTATGGCTTTCAATGTTTGATATAATTTTTATCAATT
This sequence comes from Myxocyprinus asiaticus, assembly GCF_019703515.2. Classification (NCBI taxonomy): domain Eukaryota; kingdom Metazoa; phylum Chordata; class Actinopteri; order Cypriniformes; family Catostomidae; genus Myxocyprinus; species Myxocyprinus asiaticus. The sequence goes on from NC_059346.1 coordinate 28,290,079, forward strand.
AAATAAGCCTTTTTTTTTTTCTTTTTTTTTTCGAAGCAGTTTAAGCAGAGACTGAAAATGTTCCAAGGAACGAAAACTAAAACCCCAAATGAACTAATTTTTTTGCAAGAACGTTACCAAAAACGGGAACAAAGTCCCTTTCAATGAAAATATTATTTTTAAATGTTGGTAACCGGTTAATTTCGTTCTGATAATTTTTTTTCATAAAACCAAAGTAGCAATGGTTTATTACAGTACATTTTTGGAATTATACCACTTCCTGTTGCCCCAAAAAATGAAGCATGTGCTTTGATTCTGAAGGAAACTGCAAACATTTATTTGCCTTAATGCACATTGTGGATGTAGCCTTCTGTGACATGCTGAAGACCATTTAGACAAGTATATAATAACTGTAAAAATCTGTATCAATAAAAAAAAAAACTATCAATAATAGTAATAATTATTAAATAATTATTACGTTTAAAATAAAATAATTTGCCCCACAAGATGACGTTTAGTCCAAAAATGCCCAAGCAGTGCGTGCATGCATGCAGGAGAGAGAGATTTTGGTTATTAATTGATTTTAGATGACCAGATGTATTGTATTTTTTAATTATTTTAAATATTTTGGGGATATATTTAATATTAAGAATACATTTGTTGAAAGGAAGTTATTTTATGTAGGCTACTGTATATTTTGCTTGTTATGGTATGCTGATAATTCCCCCAGATGGGGATTTGTTTTATTTTATTTTTTTATTGCTTATTATCACTTATTTTGAGCATGTTTTTCCAGACCAGGACCCTTTTTTTCTTGAGAGTTCTTGTAACACTGCTACTGGTATTTCACCCACCCTTAGCACAGAGTACTGTCATTTAAAAAAAAAAAAAAATTCTTTAATTTCATTCAAAATGGTTACCAGTTAGGAAGGAGGCATCGGAATGCTGGAACCGGAAAGAAAAAATACAGTTTCTGCTCAGGATGAAAATTTGTTTCAAGGTGCAACATTTTAATGTGTATTTGCCATGGTAACAGCTTCTTTACAAAAACCATTGTTTCACTGATTAAAATATTCACCTTAATCTAAATCTCTGACAAGGTTCTGAAAAGTAGCACATATTGTTTGACCATGGAAACACAGATTATTATAGTATGTGTGTGCTGAGCAAGGATTACATGTTGTAATTTTACATTTCATATGCATGTTGTGCTATCAGGTCGACAAGGGCATTTTGGTAAAACGTCTCAGGCGGTTACTATGGCAACACCATGTTTTACTGGCTGCAGACCGCACTGAGCTGTAATGCTATAGCATTCCATCACAAAACACAGGCACACAGTTTTCCATTAAGACACATTGAATATTCTCAGACACAATGAATCACTGAACTACATAAATATGAGCTAAAATCCAAAGACATGCTACATTGAACTAAAATAAGCACAGAGGCAAACAAGTTTAAAGATGTAATTACATGCATATCTACATGTAATGTAATTACAAGCCAATCTATATTTAGACGCAAATATATAAGACAGCATGTACAACACTACGCAAACCTATTATCACCAAAATGGATGCACTATTCAGAATGAACTTCTTGCCACAAGATATTGTTTGTGTAATAACATGTTGCATATTTCAGGCTCTTTCATATTATCATTTATTTTCCCATGCAATACGACTGAACTGATGCTATTAGATAGCAAGTGCTGAATGTCATATACTGTCCTTTTCATTTTCAGTTACATTTAATGTTCTCTGCGGTCAATATATGATATTCCCTGCGGTTTGACTACAACTGTTTTAAAAAAAGCTCACGTATCCATAACCCATATGTTTGAATATTCCGGGTTCAATACAAGTTCAATCGACAGCATTTGTGGCATAATGTTTATTACCACAAAAAATGTTTTGACTCGTCCCTCCTTTTCTTTAAAAAAGCACAAATCTGTATTCCAGTGAGGCACTTACAATGGAAGTGAATGGGGGCCAATCCGTAAACATTAAAATACTCACTATTTCAAAAGTATAGCCACAAGACATAAAAAATATGCATAAAAATCTTCTAAAAATCTTAATTTGTGTTCTGCAGAAGAAAGGAAGTCATGCACGTCTGGGATGGCATGAGTGTGAGTAAATGATGAGAGAATTTTCATTTTGGGTGAACTATCCCTTTAAAGCGATAACTCAGCCATAATTTAATATTCTGTCATAATTTCCCTACCCTCATGTTGTTCCAAACCAATGTGACGCTTTGCATTATGTGGAACACAAAATATGTTAGACAGAATGTTAGGGACTGACAGTCTCGCTCACCATTCACTTTCAAAATATGGAGAAAAAAAAAAATCACTGAAAGTAAATAGTGACTTAGGCAAACATTCTGTCTAATATCTACTTCATGTTGCATGGAAGAAAGAAAGTCATACGGGTTTGAAAGAACATGATGGTGAATGATGACAGAATTTCCATTTATAATAATAATAATTCTATAATACATGTTAAATGTGTATTATGTAATGGAATATAGGGGAGTTAACATCTATTATGTCATTTGTGAAAGTAACGAGTTACTCACTACTTGAGTACTCTTTTAATTGGATACTTTCTTACTCTTACTCAAGTAATTATGTTAGTACTTTTACTTGAGTACTTGAGTAATTCTTTTTTTTAAGTAATTGTACTTTTACTTGAGTACAGTTTTGGGCTACTCTTCCCACCTCTGCACAAATGGGGCTGCCATTTTGAAACCATAGTACCAGCCAGATACTACTCGCTTAATCTCAGTAACCATCCTATTATTTGACACTTTCACTTATTGATTAAAGTAATCATGGCTGACTGTGAATACTACATTTCTACAATGGCATCTGAGCCTGAAAACTATTGATTTGAAATGATGCTGCATCCAAACTGCTAGGTGTCAGTGTAAGTCCAAGATGACACAAAGACAAAAGTTAACGAGTGCACCTTTAAAGAAGTTTGTAGCTGAATGTAATTGTTTGCAACAGTACCTGTATCACTTCACTAGCATGCATACCAAGTCCAACTGCAGTAAACCTCTGCGTAAGCGAACGAAGAGTCACAGATTCATGAGTTGTAGTGCTGTCTGTACTCGGTCTCAGTAAACCTACACAGCCTCCTCCTGTCTGCTGATAATCGGCACTTCAGCTTTTCACCTATAGATGGCAGCAAAGCTGTATGAGTTCCATAGAACTACCCAACATTACAGGCCAAGTAATGAAATACAAAGTAAACACAAGGTGGTGATGTGAGCACAATTTTATTTGATGTGATATATATGTTACATAAATTTATTTGAACATGACAGTCATTTGAACATTTAATTCACTAAAACACCAAGTTAAACACTATATTAGGGGTGCCAAAATCTTGATTTTTAGATTTGAAAATGCATAGTGTTATACTTTAAATAATACAAGAAATTAAAAAGGCTTTAAAATATAAACACAAATATTATACAGTATCCTAAAATCCATTTAATTAAAAAAATAATCAATAAAACTGTTTTGACATGCAGCTTCCTAATATAATGTAACATTATCTAAATTAAAATATATTATAGATCTATATTATTATCAAATAACTGCTTAACTGTTATGTTTTTATTTGAGGAAGATATTGATAACTTTCAGTAAAGGAGAAGAAGCCTATATAAGCTTATATTACCAACAGTGAGTGCACTGCACTTGAACCACTGCCCTGAAAACATAACCAATCATACTCATCTCAGTCATATGGCTGTAAAATAAAAGCATTTGATTGAACGAGTAGTTATGAGAAGATGTCTGAATGGAGGAAGCGAGCATGGAAAAATGTCCTATCAATCAGAAGAGCTTATGCATGATGAAGCGGATGGAGTCTTGCTTCGAGGGGATCCCTGAGGATACACACACACACACACACACACACACACACACACACACACACACACAAATACAGAAACAGTAGTATTGCCAATTTGAGCAAGAGGTAAAAATTGTCCCCATGCAGGTCATTTAATATACTGTAATAAAATGCTATGAGAGTTTAGAAGAGTAGACAGATACAAGATAATTAGGAATATTAGGAATAGTCATACCCTAGTTTGGCCCTTTGAGTAGTTGACATGGGCATAGAGGAGCATAGCGATGTCTTTGTGTCCGGCCTCCAGAGCTATAGACAGAGCAGTGCTCTCATCCTACCCCCCGCCCCAACCACACACACACACACACACACACACACACACACACACACACACACACACACACACACACACACACACACACACACACACACACACACACACACAGACAGACAGACAGACAGACAGACAAGTTTGTTTTTCTATCATAGTTGTGACTTTCCATTGAGTTCTGTTGTCTTTAGATTAAGCTATTGATATTTGTATATCCCCTAAAGCCTACATCTAAACCTAATCTTCACAAAAACCATTTCACATTTTTATAAATAAATTAAGTAAGTTTAGTAAGCCGTTTGCTCATGGGGACTGTTGGCTGGTCCCCACAATGCAGGTGATTTTTAAGTTTTACTATCCTTGGATACTTTTGGTCCCAAAAAATGTAAAGGGGACCAACACAAAAAAAGCTTATACAAAAGGCAATAATACAAATATCACAGACAAATTTAAGAAAGAAGATCAATAAAAAAAATATGTTGGTGATAGTTGGTAGGATGGTTACTCACATTGTCAGTCAGTGTGGCATCACAGCCTGGCTGGGCCAGTAAGAGTTTGACAATGTCGGCATTGCCGTGTTCACCAGCACACATGAGAGCGCTTGAGCCCTCATCATCCTGGACGTTGACCTCTGCACCAGCAGCTAGCAGAGCCCTGACCATATCTATACGCCCATGACTGACTGCTAACATGAGAGCTGTCTGACCAGCCTGTGGAGAAAACAAATAAGAATTCATAGATACACTCAGGTAGAAACACTTTGACAAGTTTTAGCCAAATAAAATTTGGCCGATGGTAAGCACTCATACTGTATAAACAGTTCAACGTTGAGTTCAAAACACAAATACATACACACACCTGGCTGGCCTTAGCATTAACATCTCCCCTGCTGAATAGTTCTCGCACCACCATCATGGCTTCTTTCATTTCCACAGCAGCCAGAGAGGCAAGCATTATAGGAGTGTAGCCAGCTTTATTCTGATGATCTATATTACACACCCCTGCAGGAAAAGGAATCAAGACCAAATCAATTGTCCATCTAGATAACATAAAAATGAGCCACAATTTGAACCCCTTTTCAAACAACTTGGTGTCTTTGTGTTAACTGTGCTCTAGAAATATAATTACTTAAAGGTATTGTTAACCCAAAAATGCAAATTCTCTCATCATTTACTCATTATGCCATCCCAGATGTGTATGACTTTCTTTCTTCTGCTGAACACAAACAAAGATTTTTAGAAGAATATTTCAGCTCTGTTGGTCCATACAATGCAAGTGAATTGTGGCCAGAACTTTCAAGCTCCAAAAATCACATAAAGGCTGCATTAAATAATTTATATGACTCCAGTGATTAAATCTATGTCTTTAGAAGCGATATAATAGGTGTGGGTGAGAAACAGGTCAATATTTAAGTCCTTTTTTACTATAAATCTAGGAGATTTAGCCTATAGTAAAAAAAAGGTTTTAAATATTTATCTGTTTCTCACCCAAAGTGATTGCATCGCTTCAGAGACAGATTAAACCACTGGAGTTGTATGGATTACTTTTATACTTCCTTTATTTGATTTTTGGAGCTTCAAAGTTCAGGCCACCATTCACTTGCATTGAAAGGACCAACAGAGCTGAGATATTCTTTAAAAAATCTTTGGGATGGAATGAGGGTGAGTAAATGCGAAGAGAATTTTCATTTTTGGCTGAGCTATCCCTTTAATTATCTGTATGAATGTGTTTATTAGGTAACCAATAAGGCTTTATTTGGTTGTGAATTATGCAACGCAGATCCATGAAGCATAATAGGAATATAGCTAATCATAGAAAAGTAATAGAAGAGTAAGTGCCGGTTAGAACTGCAATCAAACAGTCTTTCAACACCCTCACATATTTTTTTAAACATATAATTTCAATTGATCATCAGTCACAGAATTTATTCATCTGGTGTGCTTGCTCATGGTGGATCAAACAATGACTCGACGTGAATACTATAAATAATAGGTTTTAGAGTACCTGCATCTAGTAGAATCTTTACTAAGCTGAAATTGGAGTGAGACACACTGTAGTGGAGGGCTGTGTTGCCATTTTGGTCAGCCATATTAGCCACATAGTACAGCACGTCAGGTGAGACATGGCAACAAGCACAGAGGAAGTCCTCTACGGTTTGTGGGCATGCCCTCTTCTGACTGGACACACAGAACCACTCCTGCTGCACTGTGTTTAGGCAGGATTGCTTTAAAAAGACAAGCAGAGATTCAGAGGCATTTTTGATACATTAACACAAAGTCCAACCATACAGACACTTTTTAGCTTCTCAGTTCACTAGGGATGGGAAAATAGAACAAATAGTTTAAAAAAAAGAAATTCTACAAGATTTTTATGATGTTCGGTTCTGTTAACGGCTCAGGGGTCTTTCACAAATAAAGACGGAACACCACAATTAAATATGCGATATAAGCATCAGAATCGCTGTCATGATGATCAGCACGCTGTGCACTGAACGTAAATTTTCAAATGCTTGATTAATTGTTTATTGCGATGAAAAGTCTGTATAAGGAACCTTTTCATTGTATATACAGTACAGAAAAGTATAGATTTAAGAAAGAAAGATTTTTTTCAAGAATTGTAGGCTTCACAACTTACAATTTGTTATTACTGTTCTTAGATCTGAAATTCTCTCATAATTTGACAACAGGCCTCTGAAGGAAATGAATGCAAGAAGAATTGTTTTCCAAATATCCATTCATTCTTTCTCAAAATTGCTTTAAAAAATTGCTAACAAAACTGTTATGTAACTAGAATCCTTAAGCAAAACTGGAATCAGAACAGGAACCGATAAACTTATTGCAATTCCTTTCATTAAGTTCACGCAAAGCACAGAATAACACCAAGTAAATTAATGCAGGCATCAACAGCAGACCTAAATTACTCTTACATGGAGACAAAATGCAGCAGCACTATAATTTTAAACTTCCCATAATTCCACAGTGTACCAAAAAATCTGATCTACATATGCCACTGGGTAATTATGGGATGAGGCTTTGAGCGAGTAAACATAGAACACATCAACAACTGAGCTTTTCAGACTGTGAAATGCGGTTCCAAAATACATCACGAATACATTAGGTTTGCCCGCCTTTTGCTTTAATCTTTGCTTTCCTATTGTTGACAAAAAGAAGAAATAATCTGGAGCCACTTACAATGTGGGTGAAATGAACAAATCAGACAGCAGAAAATAAAGCAATAAGCAAAGCAAGGCTGTGTCTTACAGTCATTTTACCACATGTAAAATGATGTGAAGCGGAGCTGGCTTTTATAAAACACTGGCAAGAGCAATATGATAAAATACACCAGTATTCAACAAACAGTTAAATATATTAATATTAAAATGGAAATAAATAATTCTTTAGCCAAGTTATATAGTTTCTTGGCTTACCTACAGGCTATTTACGATTTCCAAGCATTGTAGCAACTTAGATTAATATAGAACATACGGTCACAAGTGTGCGTTTAAAGATAATTTAACAATGGCTTTGAATGCCACTCAGAATTTCGAGATGGAACTATCCGTTTTATAGCATTAAACAGCTACAATCTATTGCTGGTTTTAATTCTTGCGATTCATCTCTGATAATAAAAGATGTAAAAAGGCATTTCATTCATACAGTGAGCTGTAAATTTTACAAACTGAGATTCCTCACAAAGCATCTTCTATAGTCCTAACTGCAGTACGGTATAAAAATAAACTGAGAAAAAGTGAACTGACACAGTGTAAAAATAACACGCACTCAAAAAAAGATCATTATTGTTCTGTAGCTCACCAGTTCTCTGTTGGATATGACCTTGCTGCCTTTAAGGTGAACCTCCAGAGTTCGACAAGCAGAAAGCATCTTCTCACTAAATTTATACCTGCACAGTACAAACAATGTACCATGATAATTCTGTCTGAACTAAATTTAAACTTATACAAAATATTGCACAATTATTTTGGATATATATATATATATATATATATATAAACTGTACACAGTATTTTGTATATGTATACAATAATATATTGTACTAAATATTTAAAAGTCTACTGGGTTCTTTAGCACTGAAACCCCTGATATAAAAAACTTGTTATAGACATGAACCTTTCTTTCCTCTTGGAAATCTTCACTTTATCTTTGGCACTCTTTTCCGTCTCCTTCTTTTCAACTTTTTTCTTCTCCTCATCCTCAGAATCACCAACCTCAGACAAGGGGTTCCCAATACCTCTAGATATATATGCATGAAGAGAGAAATGTAGAATTAAAAGGATAGTTCACCCAACCAGCTAATTTACTCACCTCCATATTATTCCAAACCCATTTGACTTTCTTCCGTGAAACACAAAAGGAGATGTAAGGCAGAATATTAGGGACTTTTAACCTCAGTCCCCATTCACTTTCACTATAAGGTAAATTGTAGCATTTTAACGTTCTTCAAAATTGTTCCTGATGAGTTCCACAGTAAATGGTGACTAGAATGTCTTTTTTATGTGAACTATCCCTTTAAATGTATTGCTGTAGATGAAAAGGTTGTAGAGAATGCATAGCTTCCAATTTATTTAAACATCACATACACTGCATAACTGACCTGGTAAAAGAGCTTCAGTTCAGCATTAAGAAAATGGTGTGGTTGTACTGTAGCTGAGCTGAATGTATAAGCTATGATTAAATAATGAAACCATTATTCACCCATGAGCTGCAGGCTTAGGGTCATCTGTGAACTTCTGATTGATGCTTTTCCTTTTCATGATGGACCTGAGACAGTGCTCATCACTAGGTGGGCCTGAAGGAAATTACAAAAGAAAATATTTCTGATTTAATTGAGAGGATGTGACACAATATATGACATACTTAAATTGAAAGTAAAATTTGAAATGCTAGGTTTGTTTATGCTTAGGGCTTTGTATCTTAATTTTGCCATGACATCACCTAAAAAAAGCCATTTGTCATTATTTTTTCTTACAGCACAAACACCTGTTAAAGACTCTTTATGCAGGTTGAAGAATTCATAAATCAGAGGCATTCCTGTCATTCAATAACCATGCACAGATCAGGCTTTTCAGTGTGGATGGTATGCATGCCTGTGTCTGCCACAGACCAGAGGACATGAGAGCATTCCAAAAGCCAAAAGTGTAGGGCTCATTCAGCCAAAAGACAAACCAGAGAGAGCTATTTTCACCTCCTGTTCAAATTCCACTGCATAGAGGAAGCCTGGAAAAGATTCTCTTTACTGAACTCTCCTCTTCCCTGCTACTTTTTAGACATGCAGTTATCCGTTGTGTGGAGTCATTTTGACCAGGGTTCTATACTTTTGCTTGCTAACTGACTGGAGTTGCCTCTGAAACAAAGAGATGCATACCATGAAGAGCAGCGGACATCTGCAGCTCCATTTGATTCCTCTGTTTAATCCTTGAACTCTCATCCACATTTGATTTCTGGCTTTGTCCAGTGACTGGGAATTAGAGAGAGAAAATGGAAGTAAACCATTAGGTGAAACTACATTTTATTTCTACATACACCATCTGAAATCGCCATTAAATTCTTTTAAAGAAAGACACACACACATATAGGCACAGTATTACCTCCAACTTGTGTATCTAAGTGACCATAAGATTGGAGAGGGGCCTCATCTTTTGACCAAGGGTGGGTGTCGGTCAACAGGTCCTGCTGTTCTTTAAGCAATCTTTGCATGTGACCTACATAATGATCAAGTCCTGGCTCGTTCTGCACAAACATCTGCCCATCCATGTCGCGTATCCTCCCGTCCCCTACCTCCACACCAATGCTACGCATCTTGACTGGATCAGGTAAACGGGATGGACCACATGCTATGTTCCGTGTGTGGAGTCCAATCAGGAAGTTCTCATTGATATTTGCTAATCCAACACCAGTGTCACGCATCATCACTTTAGGGGAAGCGGGTGTGATTGTGCCTCTTTCTATACATGAACTGGTTCCCACAGAAACAGAGCGCTTTTGAACAGCAGACACTCGGTCGCAAACTTTCCCATCCCCAACCGCCAGAGATCGGGTGATTGTATGTGCTGTGTTGGTGTGTCTTTCCCTGGTGAGTTTGAGTTTTGTGTTGGTGCTGGCTTCAGAGATACAGGCCTGCAAAGTGCTGGTGCTGCGGGAAACAGTACTGATATCTGTACTGGTACGCTGTGACATCGTCTGCGGGATTGCCATTACTGCCAAGTCAAAGCTTCGCACGGGGTCAGTGAAAGTTCCCTGGGAAATTAGTGATTTGTCCACACTGACATTCCCATCGAGCATGCAGTCACCACAGCCCACTGTTCTGTGCGAAATTTCCCTCTTGTACAGGGTTTCCATTGTCTCCAAGGTAATCGTGGCAGCATCACACATATGCACTGCCGTTGCTACACCTTGATTGCACGTTGGCACACACTTGCTTCCAACACACTGGTCTTTTCTCTCTACTCTTTTGCGCACTTCCCACTCTTCCATAGATGCGTCTGGGCCAGAGGAAACAGCCCTCGTTTCAGGTTTGCAGGACACACCAACAGCAATTGAAATACGTTCTATCCCTCCCCCAACTGCAGAATTTACAAGGTGGGTTTTGTTTCCAACTTCAAGAGTGTGACTTTGTGACCCAGTCTGTGTAGCGGTGCAGTTCACCTGTGGGTGTGCGGTGGAACTCTTGTCAGCACGGTTTCTAGCTTCTGCTTCCCGTAGTTCACTCCTCAACCTGCCCATTTCTGTCGTAAGCATTGCATCTTTAAGCTCTGCCTGCAGTGTTTGTATCCTATCACTCAAAAGTTGAATGGTTTGCTGCTGCAACTCAGTTTCTTCGTCCTTGTGTACTACCATGCCGAGCATAGTTTCTGTGACTTCGACAGCCACCGATCGTGTCTCAGCTTCATCAATGCTCTTGTCATCTCCCACGGCAACAGATTTTCGAGCCCCTGTCCTGAAGGATTGTTGAGTCTCAAGACGTGCATCTTGGATCTTCATTTCAAGCAGCTGCATTTCTACACTAAGCTGTTTGAACTCTAATAGACCAGAGAGGCTCCTGTGCTCCCAACCCTCCAACTCTTCAGAGGATCTCTTAATGCCCTCTATCTCTTCATCAGGCCCAGATTTCTGTTGTAATTGTGATGCACAACTTGTGCTGTGTGCTTGCTTCTTGTTCAATCCCTGTAAATCTATGTCAATGCTGGAGCCTGTTTTTTGTTCATGTTGGCCCTTGACCAAGGCAGTCAGTTGTCTCTTTTCTTCCTGTAAAACAGAAATCTTCACCTGTAAAACAGGTATAACCTTTACCTGCTCCTCCAGTTCTTTTAGCCTCTGTAAAGCAGCTGCCATCTGATCCCTGACTAACTGTAGGTGGAGTGGGCTGACACTGCTCACTGGAGATGCCCGGCCAGAGCTTGAGGGGCTGATTTTAAGGCAGCTCCTCACTAACAAGGTACCTGGGCTGGGTGGGTCTGGGACCGTCATCTTGGCACCTTTATAAATGCTTTGATTTAGGGCGCTCCAGCTAGTGTAAGGAGACAGGGTACCACAAGAGCCAAGACCACCAAAACTGGCCAGCCGACATCGTGGGTGTGGTTCTAGAGGTCCTGTCTGGGATGATCCTTTCTCTTGTTCCAAACGCTTGCATGTTTCCATCAAGGTTTTTTCCACGAGAGGATTTGATTTGGTTGCGGTAGGATGTTGTGTGGCTGGGAGCGGTGTCCCATCTGAATTCCTCTGAGAGATGGAAAGACCTTGAGAGACTTCCGGTGCTTGACTGGTGAATTTAGGTTTGGAATGGGAATGAGGAAGCGGGGGTCTTCTTCTGCTGACAGAAGAAGAGGATGACGATGAGGAGTGAGAGGTTTTCTTGGCCTCATCACTGCTTAGAGAGGACAAAGACTCAGAGGATGTCCAGTTTCTTGTGCGGCTTACAATGCTTTGCGGCTCAGAGGCAGGGTTGGCCGCCCTGGACCTCTTGTTAAAATCCTGTCGGCGAATGGTGTCACTGCGCTCAATGTCACCCACGTACTTAACAAAGCCTAAGTCAAGCTGGTACCCATATGGTGCATCAATGCTGAACGAGCTACTCTGGTAAGTGTCAGCAGTTATCTCACTCCAGTCTGTAAACGAGGACAAAATTACTTTGACAGAGAAACTGGCAGAGAACAGAATGGGTTATTTTATTAAGGAAGGTGTCTACTTAGTTTATCTTTTTATGTTCAATAATGAGATTACATTCATTATATTATAAAAATATATCAAATATATAAAAAGAAATATGAGATGGACTATAACTGACATCTCTGAATTTTTTTTTTTTTAAATCACAGAATGAGACTTGCAGAAAAATATGAAGAACATATACATCATATTCACAATTAGAAACATATTTCAGGCACTTAATGTGGTGACATCCTCAACTTTCGTTCGAAATGTATCAGATTTCCCTGTAAATAATACATAGCTTGTTAAGCATTCCTAGCAGCAAAGCATTCAACTATGTCTTGCACAACCAAATACATCTAAAGAGGATATATATGTTCTTTTTCTTACCTGCAGATTAGCATTTTCATAGAAGATAAAAGGGTTTAAGGTTCTAATAACATTTCCTCTCTTTCTCCTCTCTGTCCTAGTCTCACTCCTTCTGCTCTCCTCCTCCAGGAGGCCTTCAAACTCTTATTCTGTGTTTCTCTCCTCCCCCTGCTTTTCTACTCCCTTCGTTTTTCCCCCATCCAAGCATTCTAAACTTTCTCCTTGGAAAAACAATCCAAGTCCAAACTGACCATGTCTTTACACTATAAATACTACCAAATATAAACTTATATATATGTTATTCTATCCCCTTGCATTATTCAAAAACAGAACGTACCCAAAAAAATAAAAAATAAAAAAATAAAGTTATAATTTAGGGAAACTCAAGATGCAGGGCTACTGATTCTGACCATGTCGACTGATGTAGAAGGGTGTTTCTTGAGTCATCGCAGCTGTTGATTGACGATACCACCTATAAATTTAAAATGCCTCTTTTTCAGCAGGTGAAAAACTGTGGAAACAAGACCAGACAACAAAATAAAAACAGAATACTCATTTAACATATTATCTATCATGAGGTGCTGTTGATCTTAAGCCAAGTGGCTGTTTTCTACTACTAATAAATTGTTCCACAGGATATTGTTACAGTTAGGGTTGTGTCAATTGCTATATTCCATTGAATAATTAAAAATACATTTTACTTGAATCAAGCCTCATATACACAGAAATTTAGAATGGGACTGGAAAGACAAGAGTAGGACATAGGTTTTCACACAGGACATTCATAGGTGTATTACAGACCGGGTCAATGGGGCCAGTGCCAAGGGGCCCTTGACTACCTGAACTGCAAGGTCTCATGGCCCCTCAACTTTGAAAACAAATGTTTATATAGGCTTGAATACGAGGGCCCCACAGCTTATAAAAGGCGTCCCTCTTATAAGACCCTTTTGCCTTCTTGTTTCTAATTAAATTTTTGAGCCACTCTTTAACCCTATAATGCCATGCGTATCATATTTGATACATGACTTTCTAAATCCCCTACATCATCAACATGATCAAAACTTTGCTGAAAACCCAATTGTATGCAATGCACTAGATGTCTGCTGCCACCTGGAGAAAGTTTCCATGCTCTTCTGGAAGTAGAAGACCTTATAATATTATTTCCAAAATGGTTACCTACATATTGTGATGCACTCGTCTTTTTGATGTGAAATCTTTGCTGATTTTGATAAAGTAAAATTAACAGTAATGTTTATATTGTTCAAAATTAGTATTTATTGAATTAAAGCAACATGTGCTTGCTTACAGTTTCATTATTTTATAGAAAAATAATTTTAAATAGGTTTAAAAAACAAATTTTTTTTACTATTATTTGATATGTTAGGCTTTATAGGGTTGAGCTTTATGCTTTGTTTGAAAAGTGCTGTCGAACAAAAACATTTATTACAAAAAATAACTGGGCTTAGGTGGTTGGGAAAAAGTAGACATGGATTTTTTTATTTTGTGTGGTACAAAAGTCTGATTAAACTAGATACGTAAAGTTTATTGATACAGACAATAATGTTGGTTTGACAAAACCTTGTCTGAAAGTTTTAAATGGTTTTAAATGCTTCAAGTCAGAAATGTTTATAGTTATTACAGTAAGAGAAAGAAAGAAAGAAAGAAAGAAAGGAGAGCATCTTACAGCAGATTAAAGGGCTTGTATATAAGTTTTGACAGCTGAAGTTTGAAATCACGAACATTTAAAAACAGACTTTTAGGTTATTTGAACATTCTGTCAATGTAATGTAGTCTAGGGGATTTTGGCTTAAATGATTACTTCACAGGGCTTTTTTGATAGGAGAATAATAATGGTAGCCAAACTGTAAGGTTGTTCCAAAAGGAATTTACAACAAAATTACCAAATGACCACTATTTTTGAGCTCACACCTTTCAGCCCTTCGAAGCTCTCACAATGGAGGGTAAAGTCTTTGAAGGAAATATGGTTTAGGGATGATCACTTCTAAATGGAAAACACCATATTTCAGATGAGTTAGAAAAGATATGGCAGCGTGAGCCAGAACTGCCTAAACTCTTTGCCAAATTTCACCAAACCCATGCATAGATGCTGTAAGTGCCTATTTGTTAAATTCTTCAATATTTAAAGTGTTTGATGAAGTTAAAAAATGTCAATGTATTATTGCTTGAATATATACACATTTAATACACATTTTGTCACATTCTTGTTTTTTGTAAGCATAATTTGTAGTATTTACAAGTATTTACATTGAGTTTGCATTATGTAGCCTATAACAAATGTTAAAATGGTACTGTCTTTATAAGAAGAGTTCTGCGAACGTTTCGGTTGAGCAGTTTCTTTACCAAAATAACAGAATGGATATTTAAAAGGAATTAAATCAATGAAAATGTATTTTATGTGGATCTCAACTAGATAATTGGACCGTTGGGGCCCTAAAAGAAAATTGGCATCGGGGCCCTTGCTATAGTCCCTGAGGACATTTCATACATTACCCTCTACTGGAGACATGAAAGGTAAGCAGGCTCATGTAGATCTGCAATATGATTTATTGCTTCATGTGTTTAATGCATACAGAACAAACATACATAAACAACCCCTTTTTCTTACCCTCGTGTTTTTCCAAAACCATATGACTTATTTCAATGAAATTCAAAAGAAGGGTATTAACTTTCATTATGTATAGAAATAGATGCAATGAAAGTCAATGGTGACTTTCCATTCCACGGAAGAAAGTAAGTCATATGGGTTTGGAGCAAACTGAGGGTGAGTAAATGATATCGGATTTTAATTTTAATTTTTTTGGGTGAACTATCTTTTTACTGTACAGATGCC
This sequence comes from Myxocyprinus asiaticus, assembly GCF_019703515.2. NCBI lineage: Eukaryota > Metazoa > Chordata > Actinopteri > Cypriniformes > Catostomidae > Myxocyprinus > Myxocyprinus asiaticus. The sequence continues at coordinate 28,305,646 of NC_059346.1, forward strand.
ATAGCTGCAAACAGGAGGTATAGCTCAGTGACAGTAACAGCAAGGAAAACTATACATGTCCATCACTTACTTTGAATCCCTTCTGATTATGATAGAGATGAAGAGGCAGAGGCAGAGAAAGTCTGCAAACAAGGAGAACCTTGCACATTTACTGCTGACAGATATCTGAAACTCGAGACCTGCTTTGGGGAAAGCATTGTGTCAGCTAAATTGCTTGGCAGTTAGAGGACACGGACACATTAACACAACATGCATAAATTGACACACGCTAATAAATTAACATGCATGTATATGTTATATGGGCATAAAGGTCGCTGAAAGTAAAATAGATACTAAGTCAAAGAATGAAATGATTAAGAGAATGAATGAGCCATTCCGCTGAATGGGTGCCATTTCCGTCCCCAGGACATTATATGTATAAATATGCATGAAAATGAACTGTAAAATAAATTTTATTATTAAGTGTCCTGCACATTGATCTAATTGCACATTTAAGATATATAATTTAAAACATTAATAAAAACTACCTAGAACAACGAAAACAAATAGCATTTGTTACCTGTCCCCACTCTCTAACACTACACTTTACCATGAAATATAATGATTAAAATCCTTCAGAAATCTTTTTTATTTAATTTTTTTTGCATTTTTGTGTGACTTTATATTCCATCTATGGATTTTTAAATGACACATGAGTTTTGGTAACAGGACTGAGAAAAATGCAACTATCTTTCACTTAGAAACCTTGTAAAAAATGAAATAAAGTTGCCTGAGATTGACCAATACACATTTTGAATAGTTAAATATGTGTGTTATTAGATTCAGTGTTGAAAAAAATGTAAAATGAAGTTTAATTTGGAAGAGTTACAACAAGCAAATGGCATCGAATGTGTTTCTCTCCTCCCCCTGCGGAATGGCTCGAATACATTGCAACTGTAGTAAGAAAGTTTTCACTTGAGATTAGTGAAAGAGAGAACTACAAAGTGATGAAATTTTGTTTCTTTTTTTTTTTTTTTTTTTTTTTTTTTACATAAATTAAAAATACAGTTGCTTTTACATTGCATAATTACACATTTGAACTGAAATAACGACTGTTGGAATAAACGGCAAACTAAAAACTTTAATAGAAATCCAATTTTATCCATTACAGATAAATAATTAGTGTATCTTACATGCATATGCTGTGTATGAAATACACATACATTTGACTGACTATGAAAACACAGTAAATATATATATATATATAAAAAAAAAAAAAAAAAAAAAAAATTTGCATGAACATTACTAATTGCAATATATTTGCATTCGGTTGACTTTTGTCAGCACACTAGCAGAACAACCAAAGCGTCCTCTTTACTCCATACATTAGATTCTTAGACACAGAGAAAGGCTGCTTTGTCAAAATCACCAGAGAATGAAAGAAGGCAAAACAGTCTAGTTAAGTTCTCTAGGTACTGCATTCTAAAGATTTAGTAAAACATTTATGTGTGCATTTGTGGACTTAATCTGCTCCTGGTACAGCCAGCCCAGTATATTTTAGGCTCACTGGATTACACAGTGATGGAGCCTAGCTGTACCACAAAGCCTTAACTAATACCAAAGTCTTTTGAATATTTTGATCCATGCAAATAATAATAATAATAATAATAATAAGGAGCAGAGAATGGAATATCTAATACAGTATATTGTGGCAACACTAAAGAATATACTCTACCGTGCCTTAAGATGTTATATTTCTCTGAAACTTTTGGCTCCATTAATATACATTTATTTATTTATTATTTATTATTTATTTACATACACTCAAAAATGCTGTGTCTGAAACTTTCGTGGACAGTCCAACGGGATGCCTAAATAAAGCAGAGAATAACTTCGATATTTCATCCTTACTAGTGCAGGTGAGTTTGAGTGCAGTTGTTTACATACCAGAATGAAGTGCAGTGGCAGCTCCAGAGATGTAACTCGCTCCGTAACGTTTGTTGTGCTTTATTGTCCTATACGTTTACATTATGACACTTCTGCTTTACTTTAACAGTCCCTCCCGTTATGAATGCAAAGCTAAAGCAGCTAGTCCTGGAGTAACTTTACCGTGCTGTTCTGTATGCGTATGCAGGAGCTGCTTCTTACGCCATGACGCACTACGACGGCAGGTGTAGCAGCAGAGTTCTTGCTTTGAAACAAACTGCATTTTGAAGAGAAGGCAACCATGTAGAAGACAGGATAAAATAGCTGAAAAAAAAAAAAATATTTGGGAAAATACGCTGACCACTTATAGGTTATTCTAATCCTTTTAAATCATAGTAAATAAACGATAGGCCAACACTGTTTCCATTAATATAACATTATTGAATTTAGTACTTTAAATAGTAGGCCCTAGGCAAAATTTAAGTAGTAAATTGTAGAAATTTGTTGGAGGTTGTATTTAAAAATCAGTTTGTAGGTAGTCTACCTCTATCAGTAGCTCACGCTTCAATGGGCATGTTTTGTGCTGATGACAAATTTCAAGATTTGAGTGACATCCGCTGGTCATTTTGTGAAGTACAGGTCTCTCTTTGGAGCTGTGGTGGAGGGTTTCTAGCCAGGGTGAAGGCATTGCAGGTAAGCTGCAGTATGTGGACAGATAAACAATGAATAAGACATACATAATTTTCTGAACGTAGTCTTTATATTTCAACAGTTATTTCTAAATGTTGTTTATCTATTTTACAGCTTTATTTTCATGATTGAAAGCAGGGGCGTAGATTCCGGGGGGGATGGGGGAGGTATGATGTCACTTCCCGTGTGTGAAGTCATTTCATATCATACACATTAACACATCAAAGTTCACAGTATCATGAAATAACAGGCCGAAACAAACAAAAAACTCCACTATCAGAGTTAAAAATACACATTTAAGAATACATGTTAGTGAGATTAATATGGGGGGAAAAATGTTTATAATTCAAATGATGTAGCACTTATTTTTGTCAAAGATGTCTGACGTGCAACTCTGGGGACATGAGAAAATGACACTAATGCAATAAATTATTTCAATTGTTTAGAATTTGACTTTTGGGCCCACAGCAGTGTGTAACATTTTGAAATTATATAAATCCCACACTGAATATATATATATATATATATATATATATATATATATATATATATATATATATATATATATATATATTGTGGTGAAGTAAATATTGCAGAAAATATTTAGTACTTTCTGAAGCGAATAAGTTAGTTTAAGCGTGAACTTGAAAATATTACGTTAATTCTACATTTGTAGCTACTACAATTCAAACATGTAAAATATAATGCTCTAGCTTATAGGTAAATATTATTTATGATTGCTTGTTATCTTTACAGTCATGAATCAGTCTTAAACTGATTGGGTAAGTTACACTAAAAAAAGTAATTCATTACTAACTACTAATTACATCTTTATTTTTTCCCCTTTTTCTCCCAATTTGGAATGCCCAATGTGCTTTTAAGTCCTTGTGGTTGTGTAGTGATTCACCTCAATCCAGGTGGTGGAGGACGAATCCCAACTGCCTCTGCGTCTGAGACTGTCAACCCACGCATCTTATCGCATGGCTTGTTGAGCGTGTTGCCATGGAGACATAGTGTGTGTGGAGGCTTCATGCCATCCACTGGCATCCATGCTTAACTCGCCATTCGCCTCACCGAGAACGAACCACATTATAGCGACCACGAGGAGGTTACCCCATGTGACTCTACCCTCCCTAGCAACTGGGCCAATTTGGTTGCTTAGGAGACCTGGCTGGAGTCACTTAGCACGCCCCAGGATTCGAGCTAGCGAACTCCAGGGGTGGTAGCCAGCGTCTTTACCACTGAGCTACCCAGGCCCCCACTAATTACATCTTAGTGTAATTAGATTACTGTACAAATTACTCTGTCTGAAAGGTAATTGCATTACTTATCACTAATTACTTTCTAAAACCCTTATCAACCTCAACCAGATTAAAAATACAAGAATAGACATGAAACTGTTCTTTTAATTATTTCAAATAAATCATATAAAATCAAATAAATTATTCATGAACTGGCAAAAGAATTTAAGGGGGCAGCGTTAAATTAGAAAACATTTTACATTATACATTTTAACATTAGACGTTACATTTCTATTTTAAATTCACTATTGTTTTATAGAATTGTTCAAGTCTATACAGTATTTAACACAATTACATTAGAAGTAACTGTAATTAAAATACTGAAAAATTATGAGTAATCCTTTACTTTTTCAATGAAAAAGTAATTTAATTACAGTAAATAATTACTTAGTAATGCATTACACTCAGCACTGGCCTTAAAGTAGAAAACCATGTCATATTTCTTTGCTAATCTGAGTAAATTTCACAGGTAAATAAAATAGGTACATTTTACTTAACTTTTCAAAGCTGGTGTTCCCAGCATGCACCGGGATTGATGAGCTTGCATGGTTTCAATGTTTGCAGGTTTATTTAAACCATTTTTATTGTTGATTTTGCTGTAAAGTTTGGTAACTTCTTGTTTTAAGTCTAAAGTTCATTTTCTACTCAAAATTATGTGCTTATTATAAAAAAAAAAAAAAAATAACCTTTTGATTGTTACCGTCATCGTAACAAGTGTTGAGGTCTGCATGCACTGCATAGAAGTTTGTTTCTTAAACCTGTAATGCAAGGCGATGCTGTCTATAGTCTTCATAGCATGCATTACGCTTTCATGGCTTATGGAAGGGCTATGTATGTCAAGTGGTACAGATGGGTTTATTGATGTTTTAATGAGGGCATCCAAATATTAACACATTCTTAACAGAAAACTGCTTAAAAACGGAAGAGGTGGCATATGCGATGTTTATTGCTGCTAAGTTTTACAACTGTCCCATTTTTGCCAGACGCTTGTATTGGATCCCATACAGGATGCCTAACCTAACGTCCCATATTGAAGCATAAAAGGGTCTGACAGCAAGACTCTTGAAGAGGACTCCCATCCTTAATTGAAGAGCTCAAAATGCTCAGTGGTGGCTCGGAGCCGGTGTGTGTGTAACCGCACCTTAGCACATCTCCTTGGGAAAGGCCAATGTCTGTATTATTTTAAAAGATGTTTTGCAGTGCAGATGTCTGCAATGTAACATACTTGACATAATCCCTATATATGCCCCTCATAGACTTTACCTTCCACTGTCGGAGGGCTGAAAGATATAATGAAATGTCATTTAAACTAACTTTTTAAGTCATGTTTTTTTTTAAATTCTCTTGTAATATACTGTGTTGCCATCATTATAGTTTTCCCTTCGAAGTGCACTGTGAAGGCATCATTTATGCCTCTTGGAATGCAGTATAGCCTACTGTATGTCTTCTTGTTGCAACACCTGAAGAAACAACCCGTCGAGCACAACAAATGATGAAAAAACAAAACAATTTGATCTGACTGTTCATTTTAATCGGAATTTGTAAATCTTACTAGTCATTTTATTTTTTCAGTGCATAACTTGTACTGGGGACTTAAAAAGCACCAGATTTCTGTGTTGGACAATAGCACGCTTAGTAAATGATGTAAAGGTAGTTAAGAAATTATTTAATGCTTTATAACTTTAATCATTATAAAACATATAATACATTTTATATAAAGGTTAAGAACATACAATTATGATAGGGAAAACTGTCACTAATTGTGGGCTAATTGTCACACGCTTTTCTCTGGTGTTCTCAGTGTAGGTTTATTTTTTAGATCAGTTTCTGTATAGGCACATACACTATATTGCCAAAAGTATTCGCTCATCTGCCTTTAGACGCATATGAATTTAAGTGACATCCCATTCTTAATCCATAGGGTTTAATATGACGTCGGCCCACCCTTTGCAGCTATAACAGCTTCAGCTCTTCTGGGAAGGTTTAGGAGTGTGTTTATGGGAATTTTTGACCATTCTTCCAGAAGCGCATTTGTGAGGTCAGACACTGATGGTGGACGAGAAGGCCTGGCTCGCAGTCTTCGCTCTAATTCATCCCAAAGGTGCTCTATCGGGTTGAGGTCAGGACTCTGTGCAGGCCAGTCAAGTTCTTCCACACCAAACTCGCTCATCCATGTCTTTATGGACCTTGCTTTGTGCACTGGTGCGCAGTCATGTTGGAACAGGAAGGGGCCATCCCCAAACTGTTCCCACAAAGTTGGGAGCATGGAATTGTCCAAAATCTCTTGGTATGCTGAAGCATTCAGAGTTCCTTTTACTGGAACTAAGGGGCCAAGCCCAGCTCCTGAAAAACAACCCCACACCATAATCCTCCCTCCACCAAACTTCACAGTTGGCACAATGCAGTCAGACAAGTACCGTTCTCCTGGCAACCGCCAAACCCAGACTCGTCCATCAGATTGCCAGATGGAGAAGCGTGATTCGTCACTCCAGAGAACGTGTCTCCACTGCTCTAGAGTCCAGTGGCGGCGTGCTTTACACCACTGCATCCGATGCTTTGCATTGCACTTGGTGATGTATGGCTTGGATGCAGCTGCTCGGCCATGGAAACCCATTCCATGAAGCTCTCTACGCACTGTTCTTGAGCTAATCTGAAGGCCACATGAACTTTGGAGGTCTGTAGCGATTGACTCTGCAGAAAGTTGGCGACCTCTGCGCACTATGCACCTCAGCATCCGCTGACCCCGCTCTGTCATTTTACGTGGCCTACCACTTCGTGGCTGAGTTGCTGTCATTCCCAATCGCTTCCACTTTGTTATAATACCACTGACAGTTGACTGTGGAATATTTAGTAGCGAGGAAATTTCACGACTGGACTTGTTGCACAGGTGGCATCCTATCACTGTACCATGCTGGAATTCACTGAGCTCCTGAGAGCGGCCCATTCTTTCACAAATGTTTGTAGAAGCAGTCTGCATGCCTAGGTGCTTCATTTTATACACCTGTGGCCATGGAAGTGATTGGAACACCTGAATTCAATTATTTGGATGGGTGAGCGAATACTTTTGGCAATATAGTGTATCTTGAAGTCTTTACAATAAAAATCATTTATTTAACATTTCCTCTGTTATTACCAAGGGGAAAAAAGTTCATTTAACACACATTGACCTTTTGTGGCAACATGCCTCAATAACGGGTATATGGGGTAAGCTGTCACAATGGGAATCTTATGAGGAGTTGCATTACAATCACATTACTAATAGCCATGTATTTTAAAAAAGCACAGCAATCAGTCTTTATGCAGCAGTTTATTAGGCAGTTGTATTTACAAATCATCTTTTAATGGTAAATTAAAGGTAATTATATGTAAATTTACATTGGCAATCCTCCATGAGGTCCATTCTGCACAGATAATGAACAAATTCATATTTTTTGAAGCAGTTAAGACAAATACATCAATATATTTTCTAAACTCTTTGTTTTTCATGCCCGAGTAAACAACTTGTGTAGACACTAAAATGTGCTACTACAGAGTGTGGCCTGCTGTTTGCACAAACATGGATTAAAGACAGTTTAATCAGCATTAATGGATTTCTTGCTGAACCATTAACTGCGATACAATTCTGTTGTTTGCTGTATATGGTTTTATTTTATTTTTAATTTAAATTTATTGTAAGAGCCACATTCCCTTGAGATAAGGAGAGTTATCATTTGGATGAGACTAATGAGGAAATGGTAAAACAATTGTAAAGGGGACAAAGCAGAACCAAATGTCTTGGGATTTGTCTTAGAGCTGGCGTACGAGGCATCGATTGTCAAGTTTTAGCTTAAAAGTCTTGATAAAGAAGAATCTGAAATGATAGTGCAGTTTAGAACAAATAAGAGACTAAGCCTAATCTGGTTTTCCCTAGGAAACTAGACATACTCAAGACATCAATAAATCAAATCAATTATTGGCTTGAAATCTTTTTTCCCCCCTTCTTTTTGAGAGTATGCTATTGCTGTTTGTTTTGCTTTAAGAATGTGCATTAAGACATTTTGTTTGCTTAAATGTTACATGAAGGAAAAAGTAAATGGGCTGTGCCATACACAGAAAGTATTAATTTATGATTTAAAAACTAATTTATTCCAGGTTTTCCAGCCATTTATAGAGACTTGTGTTTGGGGACTTTTAGTTTGAATAGAGGTGGAGCTCTTAGGTATTCAGGGGTAAAGCAAACAACTTTAAATTGATTTCTTTCATTCCTAGTGTAGAAAAGACTTGTGCATTTACTTAATGGGAAATAAATGCAGATAATATCGTTTCACCATGTCTTCGTTGGAAACACTGGGTTATCCTTTTCTGTGAAACAAGTTGAAAGCCCTGACAACTACTCTGATGAAGTTGCTTATTTCCATCACTATGCCAAAACATAATTTAATAATTAATAATTTGCAGTACTGTTGTTCATTACTTTTTGGACATGGGTTTAAGTACTTTGTGCATTACACATAGCTTGTGCAGCCGCATATGAGGGCACATGAAGTCACATGCATGTGGAATGTGCTTTCCTATTCGAATGGTTTTTCAAAGTGTCCATAAATGCACTTTTCATTTCCTGCAGGTTATATTTTGAAGAGATCCTGAGCAAAGCCTTACAGAGGTTCTAATACTGGCCCTGCCTGACTATAGAAATTCAATTTGGTAAAGAGAGAAGGGAATGTGGAACAGTTGATTTTTTCATCATGCCGAACTTAAGCAACCACTGTTTTGTAAAACATCTAAAATAATAGTAAAAAAAAAAAAAGGTTGTTTTGATAAAGCAGTGTATGGAATAAAACAATCTTACAGCAATATTATCAAACATTTCTTAAAAAAAAAAAATATCCAGTCCATTATCACAATTTCAATATAATCTACAACCCCATATAAAGCACTGATAAATATAAATCCAAATGCATTTTTAAATTCTGTATATCCTTATATATTTACGTAACATGAGCAAATGGAAACAAAAGAAAAATTGACTTAAGTTGTGACATGACAAAGACCTATTTGAAAAAACACGTTTTTTTTTTTTCTTCTAATCTACGAAACAGAGGCAAGGGCATTGCACTTCCTCAGAATAAATGGGTATCTTACATTGGCCTCTTAAAGAAAAGCTGACTCATTAAGTTGTCCCTTAATTGTAAAGTGCCCACCATGTAAAGTCAGCCCCTCCCATTAGTGACCCACTTTATAAGCTGGCTCCTCCTATTCAAGTGTCCTTCCCAGTTGGCCGCTTTAATGGGATTGCCAGTCATGAGACTAGACCACAGAAACTAACAGGTAAAACTGTGCAAAAGTGCGTTCAGTCTCATTCAATGTCACACATGCCTCAAAATTGCTCTTTCTTGGTCTACCAAGAATCACAACATCATTGTGTACAGTACAACTAGCTCAGTGTATCAATCGGACATTTTAATGCACAGACACCTCTATACCTCCCTCTCTGTGAAGAAAATCCTTGCTATAAAACCACAGAAAAGAATTGTAAAACCATCTCTTAAAGAGTTTTGATACTATAAAGTGGCTTAGCAATCTTTCTGACATCTTTTTGACTGTGGCACAAAAAACCCTCAATCCTTTTCCCTCTCGCACCAATCTTCAATCTTTTACTCCCAATTTGACTCCTTAAACAGGCTGACACTGGCAACTGTAGTGCCACAGACCATTCAGCTTGTTCATGCAAGTGGGATGCATGGAGTCTTGAGTCTGCATGCTTATTGCTCTAATGACACCGAGAGAGAAAAAGAGAGACAAAAATAGAGAGAGAGAAGGACTGCCGTGGATGAAGACACAGATATCGTAAGACAAAGAGGTAGACAGCATTCTAGAAGAGAGAAAAGCCAGATAGTGAGAGGGGAGACAGAGGAGAGTGAAAGAGAGAGCAGAAGGCATCAAAGGAAACAAAAGTTATCGTGCAAGCATCTTGATGAGGTTGGCGCACATCTCAAAGAACTCTATGGTGTGACTTCCTGGCCTAGGGAGAATCTCTCCCCCAGTGGAATCCACTGAGGAGGTAAGAGAAGAAGCCAGCGAGCCTTCTGCTAGTTTCCCACCGGCTATCGGAGGCGTGGAAGGTGCGGACGCATCCCCCTTTACTGCATCCTCACATTCATTTTTCTCAATCCTGTCATTCTTTAGCGTAGTCCGGTAGTTACCAACTGAGCCAGAGCGGTGAGGAGTGGCGGTCCCTGATTTTACTTCCATCATGTCATCTGAATGAAACCGAACAAATGTAAGCGAAAACAATAAAACTGAAAATCATTTACTCACCGTTACTTTGTTTAAAACACATATAACTTCCTATCTTCCATGGAACGTGCTAGGCAAAATGTCTCAGTCACCATATTTTTACATACAATGAAAGTTAATGGTGACTGACACTGTTAGTCAACCTAACATCTCCTTTTGTGTTCCACATGGAAAAAAGGAAGTCATATATATCTGGAACAACATGAGGGTGACTAAATAATGAAAGAATTTTCATTTTTGAGAAAATTATCCCTACAGATAAAAACCACACACAAATTTTTAGGTGTAACCATTTTACCGTCTATGCTCCTGAAGTCTAGTAAGTAGGTCCTGCTGTCCACCTGGTAGAGCTGGAGGCTCATCTTTGTGTTCATGCCAGTAACTGGGTTCTTCCTCCGTACCCGCAAATAATAGGGGTTCACCACCTGCCAAACCACAGGGAGAAAAAGGCATAATAAGCCCTATTCGAATGCAATTAGTTTTCTGGACATATGTCCGTAAATGAATCATTACTGTGGACATCTGTAATATTTACCGTCGATTCACATGGGATAAGCGATGTCTGTAAAAATAGCAGAGATGGGTGTATCTATTGCAACTACACACTGCTGTGCTGTCACACGTAACTAACCAATTAGAAAATATATACTGTGCTGATTATGCAGGAAATATTAAACATGAGCATATACAGTATCTGTGACTATTAGAAGAAACTGATTGGAATATCTGGCTAAATACAACAGAACTGGTGACATTAACAAGCCTGTAATCCTGTATTACACTCTTAAATTAAAAATATGGACAAACTCTTCACATTCTGTAATTTTATTTGTCCCTCCAGAATATGTGTTACGAAACACGGGGCTCAACACAATTTCCTGCACTAATTCTGCTCAAATCATAATCAAAAACTGCTCATTTCTCTTTTATATGGGTAAATAAACACTCGACAGCATAAACATTTTGAGAAAAACATCCATCAGTCCAAATGCATCAGCCAGCGTTATCTGAAGTTGAGAACTCGTCTTACATTTTCTGGCATCTCCTCTTGACCAACATCCACTTCAGACACTCTGAGAACTTAAGAAACTGCGATATTTAAAAGGCTCAGGGCTGAAAAGTGCAGATTTACGGGCTTATCAACAATTTAATTTGCACAGCAGTAATAGTATCATGGGTTATTTTTACAGGGCTTTTATAGTAGGTAAAACATGCTGTAATAGTAAAAAGTCTGGAAAACTTACTGACATGACCAATTCGCACAGGATTAAAATTACTGAGAAGCTCTGGTAACTATTACATTAGCCCACATCCCCATATAAAACTAATCCCGTCCGAACAGGATTATTGCCACCAAGACTGACTTAAATGGACCTGATTAATTTATTGAGTAATGTTTAACTTAAACTAGGACTGTGCTAACTGGTTCACTGCACTATGTAGTCTAAATATTGTTCCAAAGAATATCACGCCTTAAATTTACACATTCTTCTCTTGGTTCTTGGCCTTGAAAACAAATCTTGTCCTAGTAATTGAGTGGCACACTGAGACTCAATCTCAATTTTCCAACTTTTCTAATTATACAGGGCTTCCTTAAGACTTAGGATTACTTGACTAGTCATTGACTACGTGTACATGGACACCAGAAAGCGTCTTTTTGTGAGAAAGCAGTGGTCCGGTTTACATGCACTGTATAAGCGCTGTACTCTTAACATGCGGCTCGTCGGTAAGCAGCTGTAAACACAGCAATGTAATTTTCCCACAACGCTTGTGTAAATTACAAACATGGCATCTGAGGAAGACTTTGCCATTTTATTCTCCATTGCTTCACTTTATTTCCAGATATTCCAGAGTTGTTGCGGTTTGTTTTTGTAACTTTCTATCACGATCTGCAGCGGAATTGCGCTACAATAGTGGGCTCTCTTAGGTAAAACTCTGGGATTCCCTCAATGTACGAGCGCATATATGCGAATGTGAGGAACCATCGATATTTTACATTGTTGTGTATAAATGGGCATTGTATTATAGTGTACGTCCTTTTCGCACTGTACTCCCAGAAAAGTTGAATTCTTTCCGCTGTGTTGACTTGTTGTTGGGCTCAATCCTATGACATTTGTTGTCTGGTCTGTTTACAGACATGCACACTCTTCAAACACCCATCAGAACAGCACTTATGTGTTTACATGGCCACATTAAGCCGCTTTGAGGAAAAACCTAGATGTGTTAAACTGCTTTCTCTTAATTCCTAAAACGTTTCAGAACGCCGCTTTCTGCAAAAACCCTAGAATAAGCTGTTTTCTTAAGTGCATATAAACAGTCAACGAGGCACTAAATAATGCAACGATACCACAAATGTAAAGTATAATCCAAAAAGCGTTCGTATCTACATGCACTCATGCTCACCTTCCACACGTAGTCCAACTGCTTCATGGCGCGACAGACCTCACTCATGATATCATTTGGTCTGCTCTGACTGCGGATCCCCAGGTGCCATTTGGCCCGCCGGACACCAAGATGCTTTGACTTTTGGGGGTTCAGCTCATCTAGTGTGTGTCGGGGGCGTGGCTGTGTCTCCGCCACCAGGAAGGGCACTCTCTCAGGGTGAATCTTAGTGGCATGGTGCGCGGGCAGATCGTCCAGGAAGCTGTCTGGAGGACTGGAGGCCAAATAGAAGTCTTTGGCCTCGCTCATAATGCGCCGGTTGTCAATGATCAAGTGATAGGCAACAGCAAGAGGATCCTGGTGATTGCGACTTTAAAAGAGAGGAGGGGAAAGAATGGACAGATGAGAGACATATCTGTTTGGTGGTTTTCACTGCATGAAAGTAACTACCTGCTTCAATCTGCCTAGGAAAAGGTGACACAAAAAGCTGGTACAAAAGCAGATGAGCAGACAAACCTGTACAGACAGTTGAGCACCTCCTCCTCGGTGCATTCAAACTTCTCACACACCTCCTTCAACGCCTCCTCGTCAGTCATGTTGTTGCTGTATGCAGCATCCTCAGGGAACAGATATTTGGGGAGATCTTGCTTAAACCACTCATCCTCCCTGAAAATGGAGATCAATGATCAGAGAAAAAGATTGAAGAAACATTTTACACAAAACTAACAAATCACATTCTAAATGAATATCTTTGTTTGGTTCTCTAGTAAAAATATCTAGAAGTCCTTAAAACAAGATAAATGAATTTTCAGAGAAATCAATTTTGTATGTATTTTGTCTTGTGGCACTGGCAGATTTTTTAATTTTCTTTTACTTGTTCTTTTTCTTGTCAGTTCAAAGACACTTGCATTCAAGATTTTCTGATACAAGATAAATTCTCTGAAAACAAGATTTACACAGTTCAGGGTTTAACAATAAGGATTCCCACCCCCAGTTCAGATCAGTAGTTTAGTTTTTACTTGCACTGCTATTTTCACAGGCCTTACCATAAAAATAATAAGATTTTATTTTTAACAACATATTTTGTGTCCAAAAATACATATATATTTTTTCCTTTAACATTAAGTTTTCCAACAACAAAAAAATACTAGAAATAATATTAGGTTTTTATTTTTGCAATAGCTGGAAATTATAGCTATAATTTAACTCAATGGAAGCTATGAATCTATACATCTTGGAAAATGGTTGTATACAGTGCAAAACATTACTGATTTGTTTGATGTTGTTTATGGAATATCATGGCAAATAATTGTTTGTGTTCGTTTTTTTTTTTTTTTTGCAGTGAAATCTTACTGTAGTCCACATATGCAAATCATTTTGGCATTAAAGGTGCACAGTAATTTTTTTACTCATTAAAAAGGTTTTACTTCTAAAGAAATTAATTGTAATTTTGAAACATGTATAAAATCATTACCACTCACATGAGGTGAAGACTCCAGTCATGTAAGTAACCTTATAAAAGCTGTTTTATTCTACATGGAGAGGGTCCCCTCATGGGGGCTGCCATGTTAGGATCACATGACCAGCCGAATACTACTCGCTTAATCTCAGTAAGCACCTTTTCTACAATAGCATCGGTAACTGAAAACTATTGCATTTGAATAATGCTGCATCCATGCCCAGTGTAAGTCCAAGATGTCAGTGTAAGTTCGAGATATCTTAAAGGTATAGTTCACCCAAAAATGAAAATTCTCATTTACTCACCCTCATGCCATCCTAGATGTGTAGGATTTTCTTTCTTCCGCTGAACACAAATTAAGATTTTTGGAAGAACATCTCAGATCTGTAGGTCCATAAAATGCAAGTGAACAGTGACCAGACCTTTCAAGCTCCGAAAATCACATAAAGGCAACATAAAAGTAATTCATAAGACTCCAGTGGTTAAATCCATGTCTTCAGATGAATGTGAAAGTAGAGATTTATAGTAAATAAGGATTGAAATATTGATCTGTTTCTCACCCAATGTGAATGCATCACTTCAGAAGAAATATATAAAACCACTGGAGTCGCATGGATTCATTTTATGCTGCTTTTATGTACTTTTTGGACCTTCAAAGTTCTGGCCACCGTTCACTTGCATTGTATGAACCTACAGAGCTGATATATACTATGATTGTGTTCAGCAGAAGAAAAAAGTTATACACATCTGGAATGGCATGAAAGTGAAGAGAGAATTTTCATTTTGGGGTGAACTATCTGAGTGCAACATTAATAAATGCACAGTGTGGTGTTTTGTGTATTGTCTGACCTAATCTCTTTAATGGTGGCTCTCTTCATGGGGTCCACCTGGAGCATGTGTTTCAAAAGGCTGATAACGGAGGAGTTCAGGTACTGAGGTGTAAAGAAGATGCCATCGCAGATCTTCTTGAACAGTGTTGGAACATGGTCATCGTCAAACGGGAGCGTTCCGCATAACAGAGCGTACAAAATCACTCCACTGCTCCAGATGTCCACCTCAGGCCCTGCATACAACCTGGATCAGAACAGCAAAAGACCAGTCAAGAGAGCCAATCTGAATGACAAACCACAAAAGACAATTTACCAGCTATTTAAAGCAGCACAGAAGATCACCTTAGATGACCAGAACAGAATGTGTTATGAAAAAGACACAATTAAAGATAAAGGATTTAAAAAGAAAAAAAATGTCTCAGAAAAGAGAATGAATCAGAAGAGCTCTGAGATACAACCACAAAGAAGTAAAAATACGAGCAGAGCAGGGCACAGTACCGTCCAGAGATTACTTCAGGGGCAGCATAATTAGGAGAGCCGCAACTCGTCCTTAAGAACTCTCCATCTGACATCATATTTGACAAGCCTACGGAATTAAAAAATTATGGTGTATGGGTAAAAAGTCTGTCTACCTTGTAATACAAGCATCTCAAACAAGAGAAAACAAAGGGTGCTTCTCAATACCCTAATTGATGCTTCCTCGTTTCCTCACTCCTCTGTCCTAAAGCCTGTGACCCAGATACTAGTCTCAGCCGGCACACCCACTGACCACCCACAGTCCTTGTTCTACGTCTGATGCACATAGCACACGTAACGCTTTCTCGATCAACTCGGCACAAATCTGATTGGCTGGTTTGATGAAACTTCGACGAACAGACGCACAAAGGACCTTTTATCAGTCTGCCTGATAAGTTTCCGCGTTGATACAATAAGAGCTTCGGAGGACGAAATCACAGTTTGCCAGGGTAATGACTTTTAAAAATATTAAGTGTTTAGTTTGAGGGACATGGCAAAAAATAAACCGGATATCAACGAGCAGAGCTGCATTTTCTGTTTTGTTTACTTAATTATGTCTGTGAAATTTTCTATAATGAGGTTTTCTGTGCTGTACTTTGACAACACATTTTCTGCTATTTTCACATGTGTTTCCTGTGCAATCTCTCGTGGAGACTCACACACCCTTAAATTGATTATTTCTTTCCCCATGTAGGTCTATAATTAAGGTATGATACATCTCTGATAACCCCGCCCCTAAACACCCCGTAATGACAAAACTGTGACTGGTCGCTTAACATCAGAATTAGAGTATGCTTACACATACAAGGAATTTGTCTTGTTAACAAAAGCTTCCAGTGCACAAACAATACAACAAGACAAAGATAATAAAAAAACAAAATAAAAATAAAAAGCAAATAGAAAATAAGTATATATAAAAATACACAAGACAAAAAAACACACACACACACACACACACACACACACACATTATGCACAAATACAAATCTGCTATATACAGATAGTGCAAGGGAATGTTAGGATAAATATAAATAGACTAAGCTGTCTATTGCAAATAATTATTGCTCAATGGGGCAGTTTTAACTGTTCATGAGATGGATAGCCTGAGGGGAAAAAACTGTTGTTGTGCCTGACGGTTCTGGTGCTCAGTGCTCTGTAGCGCCAGCCAGAAGGCAAGAGTCCAGAAAGGTAGTGGGCAGGGTGAGTGGTGTCTAGAGTGATTTTTCCAACCCTTTACCTCACTCTGGAAGTGTATAGTTCTTGAAGGGTGGGCAGGGGGCAACCAATAATCCGCTCAGCATTCCGAACTATACTTTGTAGTCTTCTGATGTCCGATTTTGTAGCTGAATCAAACCAGACAGTTACTGAAGTGCAGAGGACAGACCCAATGATTGCTGAGTAGAACTGTATCAGCAGCACCTGTGGCAGGTTGAATTTCCTCAACTGGGCCTTTTTCACAGTGGAGTCAATGTGGGTCTCCCGCTTCAGGGCCTGTGAGATGGTAGAGCCCAGGAACCTGAATGACTCCACTGCTGCCACAGTGCTGTTCAGAATGGTGAGCGGGGTCAATGTTGGGGTGTTCCTCCTAAAATTCACTATCATCTCCACTGTTTTGAGCATGTTCAGCTCCAGGTTGTTTTGACTGTACCAGACAGCCAGCTGATCATCCTCCCTTCTGTATGCAGTCTCATCGTCATCCTGGATGAGGCCAATGACCGTAGTGTCATCTGCAAACTTCAGGAGCTTGACAGAGGGATCCTTGGCAGTACAGTCATTTATGTACAGGGAGAAGAGTAGTGGGGAGAGCACACATCAATGGGGGGCACCAGTGCTGATCGTACAGATGCTGGAAGTGAATTTCCCCAGTCTCACTAAGTGCTGCCTATCTGTCAGAAAGCTGGTGATCCACTGACAGATAGAGTTGGGAATAGAGGGTTGGTTTAATTTAGTCTGAAGAACAACTGAGATGGTGGTGTTGAAAGCCGAACTGAAGTCCACAAAAAGTATCCTTGCACATGTTCCTGTTATGTCCAGATGTTGCAGGATATGATGTAATCCCATGTTGACTGCATCATCCACAGACCTGTTTGCTCGATAAGCAAATTGAAGGGGATTCAGAAAGGGTCCAGTGATGTCCTTCAGGTGGGCCAACACCAGTCTCTCAAATTACTTCATGACCACAGATGTCAGAGCGACAGGTCTGTAGTCATTAAGTCCTGTGATTTTGGGTTTCTTTGGGACAGGGATGATGGTGGAGCATTTGAAGCAGCAGGGAACTTCACACTGCTCCAGTGATCTGTGGAAGATCTGTGTTGAGATGGGGGCCAGCTGGTCAGCACAGGATTTTAGACAAGTGGGTGAAACACCATCCGGGCCCTGTGCTTTCCTTGTCTTTTGTTTCCGGAAGACCCGGCACATATCCTCTTCACAGATCTGAAATGCAGGTTGAGTAGCGGGGGGGGGGGGGGGGGGGGGTCATGTTGCAGGAGGTGTTGGTGT
This sequence comes from Myxocyprinus asiaticus, assembly GCF_019703515.2. Lineage (NCBI taxonomy): Eukaryota > Metazoa > Chordata > Actinopteri > Cypriniformes > Catostomidae > Myxocyprinus > Myxocyprinus asiaticus. The sequence goes on from NC_059346.1 coordinate 28,323,504, forward strand.
TTGTGTGAAGTGAAGGTCAGAGTGGGTGTGGGGTGTGAGACTGGGCTTTTCAAATCTACAGTAAAACACATTCAGGTCATAGGCCAGTTGTTGATTCCCTACAGCGTTGGGAGATGGTGTCTTATAGTTAATGTCTTTCAGGCCTCTCCACACTGATGCAGGGTCGTGAGCTGAAAACTTGTTTTTCAGCTTCTCAGAGTAGCTTCTTTTAGCCATTCTAATCTCTTTTGTCAATGTGTTTCTGGCCTGATTGCACAAGATTTTATCCCCACTTCTGTAAGCATCGTCTTCAGCCTGACAAAGCTGCCTGAATTTTGCTGTAAACCATGGTTTGTCATTGTTGAACATTAAATAAGTCCTAGTAGGAATGCACATATTCTCACAGAAACTGATATATGATGTCACAGTATCTGTGAGCTCATCCAGATTGTGTGCAGTCAAAGCAGGCTTGTAGTTCCAACTCAGCTTCATTGGTCCATCGTTTTACAGTCCTTATTACAGGTTTTGCTGATTTTACTTTCTGCCTGTAGGACGGAAGATGAACCAGACAGTGATCAGAGAGTCTCAAAGCTGCTCTAGGGACAGAGCAACTTGCATCCTTTAATGTTGTGTAGCAGTGATCCAGTATATTTCTGTCTGGTGGGGCATGTAATATGCTGTCTGAGGTTGGCTTTGTTAAAAAAGCCAAGAATAAGTGATTTCAGGTATTGTTGTTCTGTGTCAGTGATCTGATCAGCCAGCTGTTGCAGCGCTGCGCTCACACATGCTGGTGGAGGAACACAAACACTTGCCAGAATAAACAAGGAAAACGCCTGTGGCGAGTAGAAAGGCTTACAGTTGATAGAGACCGCTTCCAAATTAGGACAGCACATCTTCTTTAGCGTGGTTACATCTGTACACCAACTTTCATTGATGCAAAAACATGTTCCAATCCCTCTCGTTTTCCCCGTGAACTCCGCAATGCGATCCGCTCTGAACAGCTGAAAGCCCAGCAGATGTAACACGCTGTCCGGAATGGCTTCACTCAGCCAGGTTTCTGTGAAGCACAAGGCAACAGAGTTTGAAAAATCCTTTTTGTACGGGTGAGATGTAGTTCGTCCATTTTGTTAGGAAGAGCGCGGAGATTCGCTAGATGAATATTCGGCAGTGCTGTTCGAATGCCGTGCTGACAGAGTTGACCAGCACGCCGGCTCACTTCCCTTGCTTGCGTCTCATAGTGCACTTGAACAACACAGCTGAGCCTCCAACTGTGTCCAGTAAAACATCCGAATAGTCAAAAACCAGGAAAAGATTGTCTGGTATGTGCTGCCGAATGCTCAGCAGTTTATCCCTGGTAAAACTGATTGAAAAAAAATAAAATACAGGACAAACAAACAAAAACAACAAAGGAATGGGAGAGCTCCACACCAAGACTGCCATCCGTGGCGCCATCTTGTAACAAAAAAAATAAAAAAAAAACTAAAAAAAAAAACTAACATGTTAGTCAGATGGCTTTTCCTGTCTAAATGGGCGGTTCTTGGCCAACTGAAGCTACTTTAGAGCCCAGACCTTTGCCGAAGTCACAGGTTTGACTACACGAGACATCCCGCACACCAATTAAAGTCCGCCATCACGAAGGACGTATCAGTTATCTAAATACACTGTGGGACATGGAGGACTGAGGAGGCTTGAGGTAGAATGCATACGTGAGGAAATCTATGTTTTTTTGTAGAAACACCTGATGCACGCATGCATTTTTCTTCCCCCTTCACATCCGGCACCACAGTTTTAACTCACGTTTCACCTCTGCGGTTTAAATAAAACATCTTTATTATATTGTCACAGACTTCAACAGTACATCTTGAATTATTTGGATTTATTATGAATATATTAATCAAGTTTCAACAACATAACGGCAAGCGCTCTGAAGTAACGCAGCTGCTTGAGTGAGCAGGACATTCCATTTTACAAATACATCTTCCTTCGAATCCTCCATCCTCCTTTCCTTGCAACCTTTCCTAATTTTTTTAAGAGGGTGGAGCTAGGACGCAAGGAAAGGAAACGAGTATGCACATTTTCAGAAATGAGAAGCACCCAAAGAATATCCAAAGCCTAAGGAACCCCAACACATTTTCTCTTTTTCAAGTTTTTCTACAAAACCATTTCAATTAGTTTATTCTATATTCACAAACCAAAATCTGCAATCTTGGCATTCATGTGCGCATCCAGCAGGACGTTCTCAGGCTTGAGGTCTCTGTGCACCACCATGTGTCTGTGGCAGTAATCCACCCCCGAAATGATCTGCTGGAATAAACGTCTGCTCTCCTTCTCATCCAACTTACCAAAGAGACACAGAATAAGACCTTTCAGGACCATGTTTTATTTCTCATTATCTCTAATCTGAAATTAATTGAACCTATTATATCATTTCTGTGCACCTGAATACTACAGTAGTCACAAAAAAAAAATAATAATAATATATATACTTCAAATACAGTACATTCAAGAATCTATAATTGTGTGATTTCTTATTTTGAATTGACTGTGGCTTCACAATTCCAGACTATGCCTCAGTAAAAAAAAAATTAAAAAAAAAAAAGAAAACTTTACCTTTCCATTTTTACAGATGTAGTCAAAGAGTTCTCCTCCTGACACATATTCCATCACCATGAAGATATCTGTTGGTGTACTGATCACTTGATAGCTGTCCAACAAATACAAACAACAAGTACAGTTTTAAACAGAGTTACATAACATAAAGCTTGTGTCACATTATTGTAATTATTTGTAATCATTAGTCTCTATTATTGGTACATTGAGAACTTCTTAGTTTCTTTACTGTAATAGACAGTGATCAGTGTTCCAACATAACAAAATCATATCTGTTCAAGTGGACTGAAGACTGACTTCCTGATGCCTTCTGTTAGTACAGTCTTAGCAAACTTCATTTGCACAATGTTACCCAAATGCAAAGCAATTTCTTCATTTTTAGTTATTCCCTTCCAGTAGTGGTATACTGATGTATTCATATTTAAACTGGCTAGAATTCAATTTATAATGTTGGTACAAGATTGCACACCTAGACTTATGTTTTCCACATTTACTTGGGAATAGCCAATTCATTTCTAATGGCTGTGGAGGAAGACTTCATAGCACTCTCCAGCATTCCCATGTCTTTCTAGCCACAGTAAAAGTTTGTGGCTTTGATGGAAAAAAATATACTGGAACTTTGGAAAACACCCAGACCACAAAACATCAACAGACAAACAGTGCACATAAACAAACAAACAAATAAACCAAACAAAACAAACAACTTAGACAACAAAATAAAATAAATTAAAAAAATAATAATAATATAAACTCTTAAGTTGTTTAGAGTATCCAAGGGAAAGCATTAACTGCTTCCCTATAATGGGAGCCAATGGAATTTCCCCATCTTCCTCCCATTCCATCTTCAGTAATTCCATGCATGTCTTGTCTCACCCCAAGCCACAAATAAACCACAGGGGAAGAAACAAAGAAAAAGCAAGCATGGTCATCAGGGAAGCCATCCCAAAATTCCACACAGACACGGTCACTCTCTTACATGCTCACTCTGTCATTTGAGATTGACCGAAAATTGGTTTGACCGATACTTTTAACTAATATTTACATATAATTGGTTCTTTAATATCGGGTATATGAACGTGTATATATTGCAACTAAAACTAGTCAAATTAATTATTTGCGAACTCTAAGCAATATCAGTTTTGTAAAGCAGTTCACCAGAGGTTAGTGATAAACGATTAAGTTGTTAATGTGCCTAAAAGCAGAAATAAAACAAGAATTAAAAATTAATTCCTTTAATTCATTCCTTACTGTGGCGAGCGATGAGGGACGGCTGGGGGAGAATGATCACAATCAGCCAGATAAGGAAAGGTGGAGCTGGAGCCTCAGTTTGAGAGAGAGAGATGCACAAAGCTGTCTGTGTGCGTGTCTTTATGTAGAACTTGTCTGCTGAAAAGCAGCACGTGTATTAAATACGATGCTGAAAAGCAAGCTTTTGTTACACACTGAAAAGTGTTCATTAAATGTCAGACATGGATTGTTCACCCGGTCCCCGCTTCCTCCTTTCTACATTAAGAACCTGATTTGTTACACTGGTGCCGAAACCCAGGATTGAAGGAAGAGCACGCTGTCTGGGAGAACTCACCGTCGCCGTCTGCCAGGGACACATAGGAGTCGCTGCCATCCGCCAGGAGGTGGAGGAGCCGTTGTCGTCCACCAGGGGACAGAGGACCCGCTGTAAATTTTCCTTCCTCATGTTGTTATCTATTTTATGAAGTGCAGCAGTCCCTCCTGCAGCAAAGCACCCCCACAACATGATGCTGCCACCCCCATGCTTCACGGTTGGGATGGTGTTCTTCGCTCTTGCCTCACCCTTTTTCCTCCAAAAATAACGATGGTCCTATGGTGGTTTGAGCAGTGGATTCTTCCTTGCTGAGCAGCCTTTCAGGTTATGTCGATATAGGACTAATTTTACTGTGGATATAGATACTTGTCTACCTGTTTCCTCCAGCAGCTTCACAAGGACTTTCACTGTTGTTCTGGGATTGATTTGCACTTTTCGCAACAAACTACATTCATCTCTAAGACAGAATGCATCTCCTTCCTGAGCGGAATGATGCTGCACGGTCCCATGGTGTTTATACTTGCGTACTACTGTTTGCACAAATGAACATGGTACCTTCGGGCGTTTGGAAATTGCTCTCAAGGATGAACAAACTTGTGGAGGTCCACAATATTTTTTCTGTGGTCTTGGCTGATTTCTTTTGTTTTTCCCATGATGTCAAGCAAAGAGGCACTGAGTTTGAAAGTAGGCCTTAAAATACTTCCACTGGTACACCTCCAATTGACTCCAATTAGCCTATCTGAAGCTAACTGGCTAATTGCCTAAAGGCTTGACAATATTATCTGGAATTTTCCAAGCGCTTAAAAGCACAGTAAACTTAGTGTATGTAAACTTCTGACCCACTGGACTTGTGATATAGTCAGTTAAAAGTGAAACAATCTGTCTGTAAACAATTGTTGGAAAAATTACTCATGTCATACACAAAGTAGATGTCCTAAACGACTTGCCAAAACTATAGTTTGCTAATATGAAATCAGTGGAGTGGTTAAACAATTTGTTTTAATGACTTCAACTTAAGTGTATGTAAACTTCTGACTTCAACTGTTTTAGTGCTGACGAAGTTAACGCAAAATTCGTTTAACGCTACAAATTTTTTTAACGCCATTAACGCGTAATATGACACTTTCAATAAACCGTAGTTCACGAGAAGCAAGTCAATCCGTACAAACGCCGCTAATGTCACATGCATTGCCGTCGGGAAAACAGATGGTGGGAGACATACTGCTGAGACCTGCAGCAAGCATTTTATCAGTGTAACATAGCAGTAGAACATGCCCGCAAAGCACAGATAGAGCTCCTAACATTGTAACATCATTGCAGCAGCAAGACAGCTGCCATTTGGACACCAGCCTTGCACTGCGAGGTGCGGTGCGACCGTGAGGCAAAAGTTGCAAGGCGCGGTGTGAGCGCGATGTGAAAGTGTGAGCTGATTGTCTGTGTTCCGCAACTGCTACTGGGACCTTGAATAACATACCGTGCGAGTAAGGGCAGCCGGTGGAGTTTCTGCCCCCCACCCTGCGGGCTGCGTAATATGCGTATAGGGAGTGGCGGTACTGATTACTGGCTAATGGAAACCCTGCTGCTGTCTCCAAGGTTATGTCACATTGTCTCCGTTTGATAGTGCACTAGCCAGTGCAAAAGTTGAAGACACTGCTGGAACCCTGCAGGTAATCTACACTGTCATTAACCCATTTAATCCCACCGGTTACAATTGTGATTGGCGTCTAAAAGGAGTTTTTGATTAATTTTGCACAGAGTTGTCAATTGTAAAATACGTTTTTTGCATGTCTGTCAAAACTCCATAAAAATAAGCAAATAAATCCTGTAATAATACACTTACAACTACCATATTTTGTACAGAATTTCAATTGAGTTGTGTTAATTTTCTGTTGTTCTACTCTGTATAATTATAATAATAATTTTATTTATCACACATTATACATTTGCACATATACAGTGAAATTCTTTTTTTCACATATCCCAGCTAAGCTGGGGTCAGAGCGCAGGGTCCGCCATGATACAGTGCCCCTGGAGCAGATAGGGTCAAGGGCCTTGCTCAAGGGCCCAACAGTGGCATCTTGGCAGTGCTGGGGCTTGAACCCCCAACCTTCTGATTACTAACCCAGAACTTTTACTGCTGAGCCACCACTGCCCCTGTTGGTGGGGTAGATGTGTGGATGACTGAAAAATACATCTGGATGAAGCATATTTTGTCCACTCATGTTTATAAAGATACTGCGATTAATCACGATTAACTACAAAAAATAAATATGCGATTAATCGTGATTAAATATTTTAATCATTTGACATCCGATTATTAGGAAGCCATGATGGATAGAAGCTAATGGGCAAATTTGGCCAGGACACCTGGGATACACCCGGTCAGACAGTTAAACACAAAATAATCAGTATAGTACAGTATGTATGGAGTGAATGAATCTGCTAAGAAAACATGAGTGAGTGTGACAACATGGGAAACGAGACCTTTAGAGAAGGAGAAAGCACAAAAGACAGATTTAACCTACAACAGGTCATGATTATTACTTACAGTTTGATTATATGTGGGTGACGGAAGAGTTTGAGGTTCTGGATCTCACGCCGAATCTTCCCCACCACATCCAGACTGCGAATCTTCTGCCGGTTCAGAATCTTAACCGCCACCTGGTGCTTGGTCAGCTCATGCTGGCCAACTGTACAGACAAGAAGAAACTATGTTTGAAAAGGTTTTCAATAATACAAGCAACTTTAGAAAGTGGTAGAATCAGAAGGTCAGAAGCAATTGTTTTCATTATGCAGTTTGTGTTTTTGCTATTTAAAACACTGGCAATTTTCACCACTCCTTATATCATTCTAAAGGCCCCAATATACTTCAGAAGAAGTTCTCTGCATTCTTCGTTCAGGGATAAAAAGAAGTTTGAAACAGCCAAGCAACGATATACTGTTTGCGAACATTCAGACAACCACCACACCGCTGTGGGAGGAGTTTAGAGGTACATTTAAATTTGAGGATGCTCAAGATGCTAATGTGATATTAAAATGTGTTATCAATGACTTTGCCACATTCTATGAGTAGAATTCACACGAGGTCAGTAAAAGAAGCTGAATGTTTGCAAACTGTATGATGATTTAAAGTTTGCCCAGATAAGCTGTTAAGGCCCCAATATACTCCCACCGCTGTGGGAGGCATTTAGAAGTACATTTAAATATGAGGACACTCAGTAAAACCTTAACTAATGTGTCATTAAAATGTGTTATCAGTGATTTTATGCCTCATTCTATGAGTAGAATTCACACTCACATCTAATCACTCAATGATGATTTAAAGTAATATATGTAGTAGAAACGGTTTAATTTGTGTAGTTTAAATTCTGAATTCACGACGCTAATGTGCTAACATGCTACATGCGGCCATAATATGCACCGGTTACACTCAGTTTTTGTAATTTATGATGACTGATACTACTGCAACTTTTTTTTTTTTTTTTTTTAAAGTGCGTTAATATTTAGAATATGGACAAAAGAATGATGATAGGCATACCCTACTATAGACAGATGTGTGAATGGCTTTCGCTGCAAATGCCACGAATGAATGGGCACTTGAGAGTATTTGAGTAGATTTTATTCCTTTTGTAGACTAATTAAACAAAAATAAAAAATTGCATGACATGTTCCTGAAAAATGTCTCTACGTGAACGATCGTACAGATGTAGGAACATGTGCACCAGCTCGTTAATAACTGCACACCAGTGTGTTCATGTTGAATACTGACTGAAAAACTTAAAGTAGTAGGTGGAACTTCAGTTCACACCTACCGATGAAGTGGACCAATGGCATCAAGAAGGCGTTTATCAACCGGTTAGAAGTTTTCCTAAAAATTTGCCCAGGCGAGCTGTTACGAACCACCAAAAACACCTTCCTTTGGGCAGATTATGTTCTAAATGAAATCATACCCGTTCGTTCTTCGATTTTGTATGAAGTATATCTAGGCCTTAACGAACCACCGAAACTAACGCAAAAACCACATTAAAACTAACGCATTGTTCTAAATTACATCATATGTAAGAAGTAGAAAGTATATCAGGGCCCTAACGCAAGGAGAACTTCTGACCAACAAATCCCTTTATTGTCACAACACCATATCCACGAGTGTACAGGTGTGAAAATCTTCTACCAGACAGGCAAAAAAGATCTTCACATGAAGCACATATAGCCTAATGTAAGAGAGACTTATCAGATTAACCTTCCAAGGAGATCTTTTGGAACTACCCATTTATTCTAACTCGATTTATTTTGGGTGAGGTAAATGGCACTCAAGTTCTCAGTCAAATTGTTGAAAAGCAGAATGTCATGTGATGTAATAGAGTCTGCAATTCTGTATTGAAAAATCAGAAAAGGCTTGTGTTAAATTTACAATGCCAGTTAATGTGCGAGGTTATTACACATTTAACACAAATGTAATTTTTTCATAAACTATTTAAAGAAAGCTCAATTTAACTATCAAATCCATCCACAGGCAAAGTCCTTTTAATCATGCCAGATTTTGCTGTATCACTAACTGCTGAAGGCAGCAGGGTGAACAATTCTTAGAAACTGTGTGCGGTCTCTTTTAAGTTCCTAGACTGCTTTAGTTATGCATTAACGTAAAGCTAAACATTCAGAGTGAAGTGTGTAAGTGTGCATGTAGATGACCTCCGCTACAAAGTGGTCAAAAAAAAAACACACTACAGACTCCATCTTGAATCATTACTCTTCCATGTACACTAAAATCCTCAGACCTCACTATCCATTAGTATGATCACAGGACAGGTTATATAAAACGCTTCTTTGTAAAGTCTTGTAAGATTGGTGATTAGCATCTCTGTTAACAGTATATCACAATCACTTCCCAAATATCATTCAGATTTGCACTACACAACAGACTTCCTGTCTATCAGGATTCAAAGAACTGAAAGGTCTAAAAGTGCCACATAATTTGGGCTGATCCCACCAGACAAGTCCTTCCTTGGCTCTGAGGGGCACAGCAAGCAGGGAAGCTGTCTAGCCCTTAATTACAGTTAAAGACTGCTTGGCTTAGGCCTATTTTCAGTCACTATCGCTAAGCTATCACTGTTTTATTGCACCAGTTTAGAAACAACATGATTGAGAAAGAATGGACATTCAAAAATGCGTTCAACGGTTGAGTGGTTAAACTTATGTGAATGCCTATATTCAACCATAATAGCGTTAGCTGTTGTAAGAAAACCTGTCATTAGCCACGAATATGCATTCCATCACTGATCAAGTTATAATTGTAAAATTGTGGATTACAAATAACGTGTGCAATAAACAGTAAACGTAGGCTAACTTTTATCATAATTATAAAGTACCTGTCTTCTGTCTTTTGCTATTTTATGAAGACTGATGATTCGTTTCTGTCGAGCTGCATCTGTGGTTGACGTCGGAGGCAAACACTGGTAAACGACATTTGGCCTATGCAAGACCGCATCTATCAATCGCCACCAAACTGCAACTTCACAAAACTAATCACTCAATAAAACCATAAAGCTAACTAGGTTAGCCAAGACCAAACCCTCTTTGAGCCACACAAACATAAACCCATTCCACAAGCATGCAACAATTCAAAAAAGCAGGTAAACATCGATCAGCTGACACTATCCAAAAGTGATCAAAGATAGCGTTGTTCTTTCGAGTTGTTTCATGACTACATTGACATTAGCCAACAAGTGCTGCTGCATTAGCCGCATTTACATGCTCGATCATCGTTAGCTTTGCTTAGCTGTGTTCAATGCAACAATCACAAAAATTCCAAAACACTTCGAACAGTTTTACCTTTGACTTTTCCAAACGTCCCCACTCCTAGCGTGTCTCCGAGAATATAATGTCCGATTTTCACCCTGCCTTCATGTTTCTGTTTGTCCGTCGCCATCTTCGCTCTGAGGCCCTACCTGAGTGAGGCAGCAGTGGGACGGGCGGACTCTGAGAGCTGAGCGGCGTCTCTACTGACAACTACCGGTACAGAAGAGCGCGCCAAAACATCACTCCAATCACTTGGAATAATATTTAAATACTCTGAAACACTATTAACTAATTGTAGCAACAACATTATGTAAATTATAACATTTTGACATTATTATTATTGTTATTATAATTAATAATAATAATTATAATTATTATTATTAAAAATTGCATTATCTATCGTGCGATATTATTTGTTTTTCATCTGAAGTCCCATTGCATGTCTTTGACCAGCAGATGTCCTTGGTGAGCGGTATTTCTCTTACGTCTGACAGACTGAAGAATGTGGAGGGCCAAATTACTCATAATTAAATAATTAAATAAATCATTAGATACATAGTGAATTATTTAAATGCATTATTAAATAAATAATTTAATATTTAAATTATTAAATAAATCATTAAGTGCATAGTGAATTAATTTCATGTGAAATTAAATATTTAAAGAAATCATTAAATACATAATGAAATTGTAATATATATATATATATATATATATATATATATATATATATATATATATATATATATATATATATATATATAAAATTAAAGACTGAATGATTAAATAAATTAATACATGTCCCTTGCATTTCATTTTATCACTATCTTGAGTCCATTTTCATTTTAGGGTTGATTTTACATTTATGCCTTGATGCCATCATCGTCCAGCACATGCTAGCTACTGTTTCATCTTTGGACTGCTGACATTCTGAGCCAATGAAAAAAATCTCAAAGGAGTGCTAATTACAACCACTAGCTAACAATTTCAAACAAAAAAAATAACTCCAGTTGTTACACGACAACGAATGCCATATTAAACATATGTAACCTGATTTTGTGTTGATTAAGGTTTGCAAACCCTGAAATAAATAATAAATGTATTATTCAACGACATAGCAACTGAGAAAGCATTAGATTACATGTTTACTGATAGTGGCACCTGGTGGCCAAGGTTGGTACCGCATGCTTTTTTTTTTTGTTTGTTTGTTTGTTTTTGAAGAGAGAAAAAAACATTTTAGGAAGAGAGAAAAAAATGTAAGACTTGTTACATTGGGGAGTAACTGAGACACAAGTTTTTTTCCTTCACCTTGCGGTTCAGAGCTTCCGTAGATTGGCATGTCGGATATGCTTTTGCTGAAGTTAAAAACATCCCAAAAAGCTCTTAAATGAAAATGGAGGCAGAGAACTATTGATTAATTGAAACTGATTCAAAGCTAGTGCTGAAATGAATTACATGGGATATTGTATGTACCGATTTATTCATGCATTTAATTAATTTAATATGTTTTTAATTTTGTATTTAAATATTTAATGTTTGAAGGACAGGACAGTTTCGGAGAGTCAGAAAGTAAGGGTGCACAGACAGAGGTGGAGAATGATGAGGGGTCGACTGCTTTTAGGTTGTGATAAGATACCACAGTTTTCTTGTATGACTTACAGCGAGGAAAATTAAATGAAAATTCTATAAGTTTGTGATCCAAGATGCCAATTTGTGTACCAGTTGTAGAAACATTATTAAGACCTGATATACAAACTAAGTCAAGTATATGACCATGGGTATGGGTAGAAAAATTCACATGCTGTGTTAAACTGATGCCTTCAAGAACATTCATGAGTTCATTTGTATTCAGCTGTAAATATGTACACATTCTTTGCATACTCTCTGGACCATATGCACACTTTACTGTTAAAGTGACAAATGCAACAGTGCATATGTCATACCTCTCTCAGAGCATAGCAGTTTATAACCATACACACAAGGATCTACATACTTTTTAATTTTTCAGCACTGTTTTTCAGCATTGATTGTTGGGGAAAATCTACATAATCAGCATAATTCTACAGAATGGGATTGAATATGGTCAAATGTGTTAAACAGACCTCAGAGTACTACACTCTTGTATTAATAGTAAGCATTGTCAAAACATTCTAAACTATTTAAATGTTAGCTTTTATTTGCAAAACATTTATTCAAAACAAAAATTGTTTTACAATTCAAGTGTACAAAGTAAAATCAAAGAACTTAAAGGGAGGGGTGTGCAAAGAATTTGTAAATGATGGATGTTCGATTCTGTGGAAATCTATTGATTTTTTTGAGGTTACAGATTGCAGTTCTAGTCATGACTCATCTTCTTTATACTGCCTGCTTTGTACTGACCTTTGTTTTAGACTGTGTATTTTGGTGTGTCGCAAGCACCTCCTTATATATGGCTAACCCTGTGCACTGCATACATTGTGTACACTACCGGTCAAAAGTTTTGAAACACTTACTCATTCTTTATTTTATATATATATATATATTCTTCTTTTTTTTCACATTTTAGAATAATAGTAAAGTCATCAAAACTTTGGAATAACATAAATGGAACTATGGGAATTATGTTGTGACTAAACAAAATCCAAAATAAATCAAAAGTAATTTCAAACATTTAAGCATACGCCTTCAGATCAAAAGATTTGTCAAGTGTTTCAAAACTTTAGTGTATTTGGTTTTGCGCCTCTGCACAATATAAAGCCTTTTAAAAAAAAAATCTGAACTGCAGATAACATAGTCAGCCGTATGTACTTGCATCACAGAACTCATTGACACATACACTGTATCAAAGAGCTTTGTTTTAAGGAGCCAGCACCAGGGTCAGAACATGCTCATCCTTCTAACCCATTTACAATGGGTCTCCATGTTTGAGAGGATTGGTTGCTCGCACCGAATCTCACACTTTTGTGTCTTTACTTGTAGCGAATGTTACCTTTGTGATGCTAAAAATACAGTGTTGTCTCAGATTAATCTTATTTTTGGTTTTATCTTACCATTCAATCCTGCTTCATGATAAAAGCCTCTTATAGGCATTGGTAATTAGAGCTGGGAGCCATGATTCAAATCGTATAAGCCAAAAACATCAAGGAATCTGCATGCCAAATCCAAAAGCTTAAATAGATGAATGGAAAATACACAAGGCTTGAGATCTGAGGTCACTGATTTACTCATTAGTTACAAAAACTACATGTTGTACAATCCAAAAAGTGCCCCAAAATGTAATATTTCACAAAAGGAAAATCCAAAGCAACGTTACAGTCCAACAGACTTTCTTCAGTGATTCAGGTAAAAATTAAGACCAAACGAGAACCATGCAATGTTTAAATTGGTGCAAATCTAATGCTTTAGTGATGTGAATATCATAAAAAAAAACAATAGAGAGACAAAAATTTAGACATTAATTCTCTGCATTATGATTCATTTTTGTCTGGTTTAGTTAATTGAGCGATGAGGGTGATGATGGAGATAAGTACGACGAAGCCAATAATGCAGAAGGAAGCGATGTTTAGGCGGCGAGCTCTGGCTCCATAGGACCATGCTGCCACAAAGTCTCCACGAAAAGTGCTGTCTCTGGCCTGACAAACACAAAATATATGATAAATTACTTGGAAAGAAGCAGGAAAATTATGTCTTTAAAAATGTTGCTCACCTTCACCGAGTTGTACATGGCCACAGCCCCAAGGCAGCAAGGATTACCGTAGTGGAGATTGAGCGTGGACAAAACAATATCATCTTTGAAATGGTGGTCAGGTATGGTCACTAACACTGGTTGCTGAGTGAAGACTCTGTTGTCCTGCATTGACATTCCTGTGCATGTCTCCATTGCTGTGTTAATTCAATGCCAAGTGTTTGCTGACAGTCTGACAGTGATGGTTGTAAGTGTTCAGTTCTGTTTTATAGGTTCTGACTGGTGTGTGTGTGGTTGGCTACCAGGGTTGGGAGGTTTACTTTTGAAATGTATTCCACAACAGATTACAGAATACATGCTGTAAAATTTGTAATGTATTCCATTAGATTACTCAAGGTAAATACTTTGGATTACTTCTTCAGCACTGGTAGATTTTTTCACTTGTTTTGACTATAAAAACTCTGCCAGTACAGTAAGACAAAATACACGTTAAAAATACATTATCTGAAAAACCTAAATATCTTATGCAGTGTTGTTTCTAAAACAAGATAAATCAAATTGATCTTGTTTTAAGGATTTTATGATATTTTTAAAGGACAATACAAAAATTATTAACAATAATATCAAAGGTCTTACTAGAAAAAAGAAATTATGATCCAACGTGAATTTTCTTGATAAAAAACATGATCGTGCCTGGTAACGTGCATGTAAAATGGCTAGAAACAGCATTTTAGCTTAGCGTAAAGCTAACAATTTACACAAGGTTTATTTCTATTTCTTCTGCTCCTAACTTACTTCAAACTTACTTCTCTGTCTGCTCGTATGAATGTAACACATCATAAGAAAGTGCTTCACTGCTGTTCAAATGCACTTTGGATCACATCATTTATATGAATAAATGTTCTCCATCTGAAAGGGCTAAATATTAAATGAATCAAATGACAATAAAATGCAAAGTAATCTCTTCAGTAATCAAAATACTTTTTGAATGTAACTGTATTCTAAATACCAATGATTTAAATTGTAACTGTAGTGGAATACAGTTACTTATATTTTGTATTTTAAATATGTAATCCCATTACATGTATTTCGTTACTCCCCAACCCTACATATTACAAATGTGACAATGTAAGTTTCCAGAAAATAGGTTTCCTGAAATAATGTGTTTTTTTTTTCTCTAATAATAATTAGAGGTTGCAATGTGGTTTTGAAAAATGCGAGATGTAAGGGGAGAATTAAGAAACACAAAATGTTTTCTACATAGAACCACACCCAAATGTTTTAAGTATAAATGCTATTAATTATCTCTGTTCTCACACTGGAACACAAAAGTGTCAACGCTAAGTAACATTAAAATATTAAAAACACAAAACATTAAAATACAAACATAGTATGCTCTCTTGAAAGTCACTGTGGATCTTTAAATTTGAAAATGTTTGATGAACATTAGGTAAATGTCCAAACTTTAGAAAAGAAAAAAATAATAAAATGTTATATTAATAAATAAAAAAACATTCTCCCACTAGCAGACATGCATAGAAAAACTGTATTTACAGAATGAGTCTACCTTACCTTATCTTTAATTTATTAAAATACAGCAAATTTAATATTACAAAACTCATATTGAAACTGTTTTTTATTTTATTTTGTATTATTAGATGTGGAAGTGATGACAGGAAAGTGGAGGGTAGTAGATGGTATTGCGATAGTATGACCCAGGCTGGATTGCTCAACAGGTCTTTACAGTATATGTCGTAAGTATGAGATTTTTTTAGATGTGGCTGAAGAAGTGTTTTTCAGAATGTTTTACATTTGTTGTTCGAGAGTACACTTCACTTCAGTCTCAACAACACTAAACTATAAACAGCCTCTATGGAAAGTAAAATAATAATGAATTCATTTTTATTTTCAAGTTACAAATTAACCAGAGGAATCAAGCTATCTGTAATTCTTCTACTTTAGTAGTTATGCAGTTATTGTACCTGTTCTTTTTAAGGCTGATTAATCATTTCACCATCAGCTGGGCCCACATTTACCACACGCTTTTTAAGGCAGAATTAGTGGAAAGGGACATACCTTTTTTCTGAGAATGCAGAAAAATGACATTAACTGCTAAATTACCGAGATATCATTTTTAAATCAGAGATGCTAAATATGGCAGATTCTTTGATATACTGATATCAATAAAACAGAATCACATGAGAATTTTTTGTTCCTTAGAAGATGCTTTCTGGAAATTGGGGATTGTGGAAAAGTTTGACACTTTACTGTTGCAAATATACATTGCAACATACATGTATGCTTATACTTTTATTTATAGTATATGTTTAAGTTCTCATATTTTAAGGGGCCTTCAGAAACCCTCCAACCTTCTGTTTCATCTAAGGACAGAGTGGGTTTGGCAACTCATGCTGGGAACATTACTTATTCCCAGTGTTGGGTAAATTACTTAAAAATAGTAATCCACTACAAATGACTAATTATTTCAATAAAATTGTAAGCAGATTATTTTACTAATTACTTCATTGAAAAAGTAATTATATTACTATTTACACTTTTCCGCTCAACAAATTCAAAATAATGTCTATATTTCTTCCTTGTTTATTGTTACACACAAGTCATACACTCAGTATCTCACATTTATCCTTCACAATGACTCATTACAGGGCCATAATTCATGTATTCTACATAAATAATATATTAGAAATAAGCATAACCTTATAATGTACTTAAATGTAATTAAATTAATTGAAAGTCAGTAACTGTAATCTGATTACAAGAATTTAAAATATAATTCATTACACTTTTTTTACTAAAAAAAGTAATTTGATTACATGTAACTAATTACCTTGTAATTAGATCCCTCCCAACACTGCTCATTACCATTTAACATTGCAAAATGTTAATTTACAAGGAAAATACAATTGTATAAAGATAAGGGAATATTGGCATGAAAAAGATATTATACTCATGTATACTTTATAGATGCAACAGTTAAAACATACAGTATTTAACATTAAAAATATTTTTTGTTTGTTTAATATACAAGTATAATATACATTATAAATATAATTGAACAAACTGTAAAGAAACCTTATAATATCATACAGTCATATTTAGTAGTTCCAAGGAGCTACTAAATTTGTGTTTATTGGTTAGCTAGGTCATTGATCAGTGTTTTTTGATTTGTTACCATAGTCATCACCTTGATTATTTAATCATTTTTCCATATCAGATAACAGTAGTGACTAAAATGTTGATGTTGCACTGCTTATGTGCCATTTTCAGTTCTGCATAGTTACGTATTTATAAACAGTGTTACACAGTATTAAAAAACAGAATATTTTTCTCTGCTGAAAAGTGCTAACACAGTATATGCATAAAGTTGTGATCGCTAGAATATGTAGATCTTTTAAAACACATGCATCGCCTGCTAAAACTAGAAATAAATCAGAAACTAACAAGTGCCTATATTAAAAAAGTGTGATCACAGCTTGAGTGCATAAGCTCTCAAATCTGAAACAGAGAGAGAGAGAGAGAGAGAGAGAGAGAGAGAGAGAGAGATCACTGATTCTTGAGATAAGCTACTGCATGAGACAGAACATATCCCCATAATTTGACCTGTCCTTAGTTTTGAAAATAGCAACATTTTCACTTTAAATCGATTAATCTGAGACAACCACTAAACTGTTCTTTAAAAAAAGTGTACATTTCATTGTATTTTTTCTTTATTTGATCAAAAATAGGATGTAACATTATTACTCACTTCTTCTAGCCTCAGCCTAGGACTAGTGCCCCTAAAACTGCCTGTACTCAGACCATAACTCTCTTCTAATTAAGGCTGAACATTGATACAGATTTCCCATTTTGATTCTATTCCGATTTTGATTCAATTCAATATCGATTTATTTAGGTATAATTCAGCTATATTGTCCATTCTGCTTACATATGAAAGAAATTCTATTCTCAGATAATGCTGTTAATAATACAAGGAACTTTGTAACTACACTGAACATTTTTAACTTAATAAAACCAAGGAAACAATTTCCAAGCAGAAATTGCTTGTAAATTTAACAGGCCGTATTTTCAAGTAAAGGCTACACTCAATTTTTGATGGCTTTAATGAGAAATTCCCCAGTAAAACTTACTTTCCAATACTCTCTGTTTCAATTAAACTTTACTCACATTTGTTTGTACATTTGACTTAAGCAATATAGCACTGAATTAAGCCAAGCTTTTAAAAGTGTACTAGAGTTTCCATGCATTTTAACATACTTAGTCTTGTACCACATAACACAGAGAAGCCTTCAGCAGAGAACTTTAATGCAAGCTATGTAGTCTTATAGAAAACACCATCTTCCTTAATGGTGAAAGCAGTAAGATTCAGAGCTGTGCATGCACAAAACACCATGACAGTAACAATCAACAGATAATATTTTTGAACATGAACGGGTAATTTGGAGAAGAAAATGAGCTTCAGACTTCACAAAATACGAAGTTACCAAACGTAACAACGAAAGCAACAATAAAAACGGTGTAAATCAACTTGCAAACAGTGAAACCATGCTGGGAACACCAGCTTCCAAAAGTTAAGTAAAATGTACTTATTTAATTTAACTGTAAAATGTACTCAAATTAGCTAATAAAGATGACAAGATTTTCTACTTTAGGATTGGTACATGATGATGCATTATAAAGATAAACAGCTGACTTAGGATGAAAATGAGGTGCATTTCAAACTGTTCTGAGACCAGTGCATAGAGAAAGCACACTGGAGGTTAAGTCATTCACTAAATAGGGAGCAAGGGAACATCCTATAGCATTCCTATTCAGCCATGTGCATTCACTCCTAACATCCGGTCAAAAGTTCAGGCTGCAGATGATGTTTGGAACACTCAACATGTTTGGCAGACATGGGACAACAATGGTAATCAGTACATAGATTCAGAATTTTTCATGCAAAATTTTATTTTAACATGGTTAACAGTGGAGGTTCGGACGTGTGAACAGTGAGCTCTGTGCACTTTTCTGAATTGATGAACGTGTCGGCAGTGCTGACAAAGGTCGTTGCTGACCTGGAGGAGCTTGCTGTAATACGTCGATCAATCACTGCCATGGAGATGAAATTCACTGAGATGGTTACAAGAGTGGCAGATGTTGAGAAACGGATTGATTATCTGGAGTCATCGGAGAGGGAATTAGCTGCTAATCAGCTATCGACCAAGGCGGACTTGGAGCACGTCTGGGAAAAGTTGGAAGATATGGAGAATCGTAACTGGCGGAATAATATCCGAACTGTTGGAATTCCAGAGAGAGCAGAGGGTCCGAATATGGTGGAATTCCTGGACAGGCTCTTTCCGAGTCTGCTTGACATAACAGGCCATAAGATGGAAATCAAGCGAACTCACAGAGTTCTGGCTCGGCAAACCGCTGAGGGAGACAGGCTCCAATAAATTCTGGCCAAATTTCTGAGATCATTCGATAAAGACCTTGTTTTACGCGAGGTGAGGAGTAAAGGAAGGCTTTCTTGGAAGAACCACAACATTTTTCTTGTTTCCAGACTTTGCGAATTCGACAGGAGAGAAACGTGACCGATTCAAGGAATGCAAGAAACTCTCACATCAACAGAAGGTAGCTTTTGCACTTACACTATCATTTAAAAGTTTAGGGTCACTTACTCATTCTTTATTTTGTATTTTGTATTTATTTTTATTTTTTTTCACATTTTCGAATAATAGTAAAGTCATCACAACTATGGAATAACAGAAATGGAAATATGGGAATTATGTTGTGACTAAAAAAATAACAAAACTATGTTATATTTTAGCATCTTCAAAGTGGCCACACTTTGCCTATATTTTGCAGAAATGTACTCTTGGCATTTTCTCAACCAACTTCTTGAGGTATCACCCTAGGATGCTTTTTAAACAGTATTGAAGGAGTTCCCATTTTTGTTGGGCACTTAGTGGCTGCTTTTCTTAATTATTCGGTCCAAGTCATCAATTAAAAAAAACAACAAAAAAAAACATTTATAACATTTTTGCTTTGTAATTAAATAAATTAATATGTTGGCACAATTATATTATTATCTACAAAACTAATTTCAAACATTTAAGCATACGCCTTCAGATCAAAAGGTTTTTAAGATCATGTGAAACATTTCAGCCAAGTGACCCCAAACTTTTGAACGGTAGTGTATGTTCGTGGCCAAACTGAGAATAGATGCTAAGGACGGCCACAAATTATTTACATGTCCCCAGCAAGCATTGTCCTTCATGGAGTAAGTTATTATGTAGTGCTCACATTGCAGAGTGGGCCTGACTCACTGAACATCCATTTGATTGTCCGAGGAAACTGGGTGCCTTTTTTGTTTCTTTTTGTGCAGGTTCCGCCTAGCGACTGGAGTTTGTTTTATGGAATAGCACTCCTTCGGGACAGTGTTTAGGCGGAATCTGCACGTTTTTTGTGCTTATGACCCATATTGGTTGGAGTTTGTTTTATAGATTATCTTCTCTGATGTAATTCTGTCTCACAAAATTTGTATAGAAACACCGGACTTGAGCAATCTGACAGTTGTCACGGGGGCTCTCGTAGGCATACATGGACTGTTTGAGTTTAGAGTGATGTACGCCAGTTGGCGCTGATGTGTGCGGGGTTAATGCACAGGTTTTTCTTTTTTCTGTTTGTTTGGTTTGGGGGTAAGTTTGGGGTTTGATTGTTGCACTAATGTTGGAATGTGGTATTTATAATTTTATTTTTGACACACAATCTATTTTTTCTAACATGTCAAAATGTCAAATGTTAATATGAGTGGACTGTCTCTCTCCACGTGGAATGTTTTTTTTTTTTTTTTCAATAATCAAATGAGAGATATTTTACTGTTTGTTCTCTGCAGGTTCAATAAGCAACACGATTCGATGAGAACAGTTAGAAAGACAGGAAGTTTTACAAAACTTTCCAAAGCAATTTACAGTCATATGCAAATTACATCATAGCATTCTGGTAGGTCAGCTGCTTCAAACATTTTTTGCGATTAACATTTTTATTGATTCATGTATTAGAAAGGAACAGCAAAACATTTATATACAGAATCAATGTTTAACCATAAACTCCTCCCCCCGCCTAACAACAACACCCCAGAACATAATCCAGTCACATAATTATAGACACACAACAAACCAAAAAATATAAATAAATAAATAAATAATAATAAAATAAATAATAAATTAATCACACTCATCCCAAGTACCAATACTTGTTTAGATCTTTCTCCCATAATCTCTTAAGAGAAGCTGAATTTCCGTCCCCCGGACTATGAATTAGCAGGGAGTAATACACTGATGACTCATGATCTTTTCCAAAAGCAGTAATCATCATTCCCAGAGTATCTGCCACTTTAGGGGAGTGTAAACCACTCCCAAAAACAGTACAGAGCAGGTGGCACAACTGTAAATACTTATAGAACTGAGATCTGGGAATCCCAAAAAGCTGAACCAAATTTTGAAAGGATCTCAACACTCCACTCCCATATAGGTTACAGAGTGTAGTAACCCCCCTCCCAATCCATTCTGACCAGCAAAAAGGGGACTTGTTGATGCATAATTTAGGGTTCAGCCATATGCTCAAGGCAACATTTAAAACAATATCCGGATACTTTTGTCCATACCGAGTTCAAATGCTAGATAACGGGATGTAACTTAACTTCTCCGATTAATTTGATAGAAAGGCTCTGCAGTGGTGAAATAGGGGCAAGTGCTTCCTGTTCTATACAGAACCAGGGAGGGGTTCTCTCAGATGGAAGTGACCAATGAGCCAAATGTCTGAGACCAAATGCATAATAATAAAATAAGATCTTGGGTAGGCCTAGCCCACCTTTGTCAATCGGCCTATGTAACTTATTGAAATGTAATTTGGGATGCTTACCATTCCAAATGAAGGACTTCTCTATGCTATCAAATTGCTTGAAATAAGAGAGGGGGACATCTATAGGGAGAGACTGCAGCAAGTAATTGAATTTTGGAATACAATTCATTTTAATAACATTAACTTTCCCGATCATAGATAAATATAATGAAGACAACCTGTCCACATAGCTCAAAAACTGTTTTATTAAGGGGTCAAAATTAACTAACTAAATCACACAATTTTGCTGGGAATAAAATGCCCAAATACTTAATGCCCTGTTTAGGCCACTCAAAGTGCCCGGCTGGAAAGCCGTTACTGGGCAGTACGCTGTCAAAGCCAAAGCTTCGGATTTAGACCAATTGACTTTGTATCCTAAAAACATAGAAAAGGAATGAATAATTATGTGGAGGCAAGGCATAGATGAGTTGGGTCAGAGACGAATAATAAAATATCATCTGCGTAAAGCAAAAGTTTATGCGCCATACCTCCCGCCACCACCCCTGGAAAATCCTCCTCCTTTCTTATCGCAGCTGCTAATGTTTCCAGGGCAAGACAGAACAATAATGAGGAAAGAGGGCAACCTTGCCGAGTGCCCCTATTCAAAGTAAAATAATCTGAAATTAATCCATTTGATTGTACCGCCGCTACAGGGTATCTATAAAGTAACTTAATCCAACCAATAAATGTACTCCTGAACACGTATATTTCCAAAATCTTAAAAAGATAATCCCATTCTACCATATCAAACGCCTTTTCGGCGTCAAGTGAGATGGCAGCAACCGGAGTCTGATCATTCGGCACTGACCACATGATGTTGATAAAATGCCTAATGTTGTCAGAAGAGCTGTGGCCCCTAATAAACCCCACCTGATCTATATGTATAAGGGATGTCATAACTTTAATCAGTTAGCCAAAATGTTTACATCTAGCTGGATCAGGGAAATTGGATGGTAACTCTTACACTCGTTTGGATCTATGTCCTTTTTAAGAATCATACTGATCCGGGCTTGCATCATGGTTGGCGGAAGCTTTCCATTCTTTAATGATTCCATATAAACTTCTAACAAAAGTGGAGCCAGTTCTGTAGCATAAAATCTAAAAAATTCAGCGGCAAAACCGTCTGGCCTCGGAGCTTTACCTGAAGGTAAGGCCTTAATTACCTCGTCAAGCTCCTCCAAGGTTATTTCAGAATCAAGATAATTTTTTTGCGCAGTCGTCAAATTAGTGAGTTCTAATGGTTCCACAAATTTTCTAATATCCTCATCAGTAGATGAAGACGTGGGACTATAGAGATCAAAATAGAATTCTTTAAAAGCATTATTAATATCAATGGCCGAGGTAAAAATTTCACCACATGCAGATTTCACTGAGGGAATGGTAGAAAAAGACTCTCTTTGTTTTATATATCTTGCCAGAAGCTTCCCTGTTTTTTCCCCCGACTCAAAATATGACTGTCTTGCCCTGAACAACCAAAACTCCGCTTTCCGCGACAAAATAGTGTTATATCTGTATTTCAATCGGGTCAATTCTCTGATGCCATCAGACGACATTCGGCGCTTCAGCTCTGCCTCGGCACTTTTAATATTCCCTTCCAATTCCACGAGTTCACATGCTTTGGATTTTTTGGTGAATGAGGCATATTGTATGATCCGACCCCTAAGAACCGCCTTAAGTGCCTCCCAAGCCACGCCTACAGAGGATACTGAGGACCAGCTGGTCTCCATATAAACACTGATTTCAGTCTTTAACATTTGTTGGAAATCAGTATTTTGCAAAAGGGATACATTAAAGCGCCAACTATATGATTTCTTTTTCTCTGTATGAGGCAACATCTCTAAACTCACCAGGGTGTGATCTGAGACTAAGATGTTTCCAACTGAGCAGTCAACAACAGATGAAATGAGAGATTTAGATTTTTTTTTTTTAAATCTATTCTAGAATAAATCTTATGAACTGATGAAAAAAAATTATAGTCCCTACAAGATGGGTTCAGAAGTTGGCAGATATCTGCAAGTCCATGATTTTTACACATCCTGTGAAGCGTCAATGTTGCTCTAGGGGGCTTACACACTTTTGCTTCACTATGATCAAGGATTGAGTCCATCAATAAATTAAAGTCTTCTCCCAATATTATATCATGAGGGGTGCCAGCGGTTTGCAACATCCCTTCAAGATCTATAAAAAAGCCCTGATCATCAGCGTTAGGTTGGTAAATATTAGCCAAAATCAACCTTTGCCCCTGAATGTCTGCTAAAACAATAATGACTCTTCCAATTCTATCTTTAATCTGTTTGAGAAATTTGAATTGAAGATGTTTATTTATCAATATAATGACTCCCCTAATCTTACTTGAACCAACACTAAAGAAAACATGTCCACCCCATATCTTCCCAAATTTTTCAGCTTCCTGTTGGGAAAGATGCATTTCTTGAAGAAAGACTATATTATATTTCTTAAGCTTAAGAAAAGAAATAACCTTCCTTCTTTTTATGGGGTGCCCCAATCCATTCACATTCCATGTGGAGAGAGATAATCCACTCATACTACAGTGCATCCAGAAAGTATTCACAGTGTTTCACTTTTTCCACATTTTCTTATGTTACAGCCTTATTCCAAAATGGATTAAATTCATTATTTTCCTCAAAATTCTACAAACAATACCCCATGATGACAACATGAAAGAAGTTTGTTTGAAATCTTTGCAAGTTTATTAAAAATAAAAAACGGGAAAAAAAAAAATCACATGTACATAAGTATTCACAGCCTTTGCTCAATACTTTGTTGAAGCACCTTTGGCACCAATTACAGCCTCAAGCCTTTTGAGTATGATGCTACAAGCTTGGCACACCTATTTTTGGGCAGTTTCTCCCATTCTTTTTTGCAGGACCTCTCAAGCTCCATCAGGTTGGATGGGGAGCGTCGGTGCACAGCCATTTTCAGATCTCTCCAGAGATGTTCAATCGGGTTCAAGTCTGGGCTCTGGCTGGGCCACTCAAGGACATTCACAGAGTTGTCCCTAAGCCACTCCTTTGTTATCTTGGCTGTGTGCTTAGGGTCGTTGTCCTGTTGGAAGATGAACCTTCACCCCAGTCTGAGGTCCAGAGCGCTCTGGAGCAGGTTTTCATCAAGGATGTCTCTGTACATTGCTGCATTCATCTTTCCCTCGATCCTGACTAGTCTCCCAGTTCCTGCCGCTGAAAAACATCCCCACAGCATGATACTGCCACCACCATGCTTCACTGTAGGGATGGTATTGGCCAGGTGATGAGCGGTGCCTGGTTTCCTCCAGACATGACGCTTGCCATTCAGGCCAAAGAGTTCAATATTTGTTTCATCAGACCAGAGAATTTTGTTTCTCATGGTCTGAGAGTCCTCCAGGCAGGCTGTCATGTGCCTTTTACTGAGGAGTGCTTCCGTCTGGCCACTCTACCATACAGGCCTGATTGGTGGAGTGCTGCAGAGATGGTTGTTCTTCTGGAAGGTTCTCCTCTCTCCACAGAGAAATGCTGGAGCTCTGTCAGAGTGAACATCGGGTTCTTGGTCACCTCCCTGACTAAGGCCCTTCTCCCCAGATCACTCAGTTTGGCTGGGCGGCCAGCTCTAGGAAGAGTCCTGGTGGTTCCAAACTTCTTCCATTTACGGATGATGGAGGCCACTGTGCTCATTGGGACCTTCAATGCTGCAGACATTTTTCTGTACTCTTCCCCAGGTCTGTGCCTTGATACAATCCTGTCTCGGAGGTCTACAGGCAATTCCTTGGACTTCATGGCTTGGTTTGTGCTCTGACATGCACTGTTAACTGTGGGACCTTATATAGACAGGTGTGTGCCTTTCCAAATCATGTTCAATCAACTGAATTTATCACAAGTGGACTCCAATCAAGTTGTAGAAACATCTCAAGGATGATCAGTGGAAACAGGATGCACCTGAGCTCAATTTTGAGTGTCATGGCAAAGGCTGTGAATACTTATGTACATGTGATTTTTCGTTTTTTATTTTTCATAAATTTGCAAAGATTTCAAACAAACTTCTTTCACGTTGTCATTATTGGGTATTGTTTGTAGAATTTTGAGGAAAATAATGAATTTAATCCATTTTGGAATAAGGCTGTAACATAACAAAATGTGGAAAAAGTGAAGCGCTGTGAATACTTTCCGGATACACTGTAACATCTTACATACTGATATAATAAAAAAAAAAATTGTGTGTCAATAGCAAGATTATACAGACCACATTCCCCATTAATGCAACAATCAAACCCTGAACTTCCCCCGAACAAAACAAACAGAAAAAAGAAAAACATGCGCATTAACCCCACGCACGACAGCGCCAACTGGCGTCAATCCCTCTAAACTCAGAAGGTCCATGAACGCCTACAAGAACCCCTGCTGCAACTTTGCCATCGGATTGCTCAAGTCCAGTGCTTCTGCACAAATTTTGATGCAAAATTACATAACAGAAAATACTTTGTAAAACAGACCCCAGCCAACAGGCAGAATAAACACAAAGAACATGTAGATTCATTCACAGAACTCTTGAAGGTGTGTTCCTCCACAAAACAAACTCCAGCTGATATAAAGCCATTCAGTTTTCTCAGACAGACAAAAAAATGTTCAATGAGCTGGCTGTTATGAGTGTGGCAGATGACGTAATCATTCTAATGTCCCTTAAAAATACTCCACATAACAAACTCCAGCCAACAGGGGGCATAAGCACAAAGAACGAACAGAATCATCCACAGCTGACCCGAAGCAGTATTATTCAACAAAACAAGCTCCAGCCGTTAGGCGGAGCCAGCACATAAAGAAAGAAAAAAGGCATCCTGGATCCTTGGATGATCAAGAGTCAAATTCACTTGGAGGCTGCATAAAAAAAATACACCATGACTTACTCAGTCCATCAACTTTATAAAAGACATCCTTTATGTGAGCATGTAGATATTTTGCGGTCATCCATAGTGTCCATTCTCAATCTGGCCGGGAACTTCAGTGTAAAAGCGATATTCTGCCAATGCAAAAGTTTCTTGGAGTGTCATGCCACAAAACAAACTCCAGCCACTAGGCAGAGCCAACGCAGAAGGAAACAAAAAATGGCACCCAGCTTCCTTAGACAGTCGAGACACTGAGCATCGAGTCAGTCCACTCACATAAAGGAACGCCCAGTGGTTTACTCACCCATAGTTTATATGAAGGCCAGTGCCTTTTTGGGGCATAAAAATACTTTGCTGACGTCCTTGGTGTCTATTCTCAGTTTGGCAGAAACATCAGTGCAAAAGCGATCTTCCGTTGATGTAAGAGTTTCTTACATTCCTTGAACCGATCGCGTTTCTCTCGTCGAATTCGCAAAATCCGGGAACAAGAAAATATTGTGATTCTTCAAGAATGCTTTGCTTTGCTCCTCGCCTCGCGTAACACAAGATCTTTATCGGATGATCTCAGAAATTTGGCCAGATTTGATCGGGGCCTTTCTCCCTCAGCAGATCTGCAAGCCGGGACTCTGTGAGCTCGCTCGATTTCCACCTTATGGCCTGTTATGTCGAGCAGACTCGGGAAGAGCTAATCCAGGAATTTCACCATATCTCTGCCCTCTTCATGCTCAGGAATTCCAACAATTCGTATATTGTTCCTTCGGTTCCTATTTTCGAGATCTTCCAGTTTTTCCAAAGTGCATTCCAAGTCTGTTTTGGACACGGGCGGATTAGCGGATAATTCCCTTTCCGATGACTCCAGATAATCGATTAGTTTCTCAACATCTGTCATTCTTGTGACCAACTCAGAGAATTTTGTTTCCATTGCTGTAATCGATCGACGTATTACAGCAAGATCCTCCAAGTCAGCAACAACCTTCGTCAGCATCACCAAGATGTTGGACAGTTGATGCTGGATTTCTTCCATTCGCCAGAGGTTTCAGCTTGAGCACGTAAGTGTCTTTTAATGTCTCCAGAGTCTGAGGATTTTGACTTCTTTGCCATGGTTACCTCAAAGAGCAAATATGTAAATGGATGTATCGAATCTCACCAGTTATAACATGAAAATAATCAAAAAACCAGCAAAGTGCGCAGAGCTAGCTGCTCACACGTCTGCTTCTCGCATACTGTCACGTGACCTCCCTCCACGTGGAATGTTAATGGGTTGGGGCACCCCATAAAAAGAAGGAAGGTTATTTCTTGTCTTAAACGTCAGAAATATGATATAGTGTTTCTACAAGAAACACATCTTTCAAGCTGAAAAATTTGGGAAGATATGGGGTGGACATGTTTTCTTTAGTGCTGGCTCAAGTAAGAGCAGGGACGTCATTACATTGATAAGTAAGCATCTACAATTCAAATATCTCAAACAGACTAAAGATAAATTAGGAAAAGTCATTATTGTTTTAGCAGACATTCAGGGGCAAAGGTTGATTTTAGCTAATATGCACCTAACGCTGGGGATCAGGGCTTTTTTATAGATCTTGAAGGGATGCTGCAAGCCGCTGGCATCCCTCATAATATAATATTGGGAGGAGAATTTAATCTATTGATGGACTCAATCCTTGATCATAGTGAAGCAAAAGTGTGTAAGCCCCCTAGAGCCACACTGACGCTTCACAGGATGTGTAAAAATCTTGGTCTTACAGATATTTGGAGACTTTTGAACCCATCTGGTAGGGACTATACATTCTTTTTATCAGTCCATAAGATTTATTCTAGAATAGATTTTTTTTAATTATATCTAAGTCCCTCATTTCATCTGTTGTTGATTGCTCAGTTGGAAACATCTTAGTCTCAGATCATGCCCTGGTGAGTTTAGAGGTGTTGCCACATACAGAGAAAAAGAAATAATATAGTTGGTGCTTTAATGTATCACTTTTGCAAAATCCTGAATTCCAACAAATGTTAAAGGCTGAAATCAATGTTTATATGGAGACCAACTGGTCCTCAGTATCCTCTGTGGGCGTGGCTTGGGTGGCACTTAAGGTGGTTCTTAGGGGTTGGATCATACAGTATGCCTCATTCATCAAAAAATTCAAAGCACAAAACTCGTGGAGTTGGAAGGGAATATTAAAATTGCCAAGGCAGAGCTGAAGTGCCGAATGTCATCTGATGGCCTCAGAGAATTGACCCAATTGAAATACAGATATAATACTATTTTGTCGAGGATGGTGGCGTTTTGGCTATTCAGGGCAAGACAGTCATACTTTGAGTCGGGGGACAAAGCAGGGAAGCTTTTGGCTAGATATATAAAACAGAGAGAGTCTTTTCCTACCAATCCTTCAGTGAAATCTGCTGGTGGTGAAATTTTACCTTGGCCATTATTATTAATAATGCTTTTAAAGAATTCTATCTTGATCTCTATAACTCCACGTTTTCATCTTCTGATGAAGATATTAGAAACTTTGTGGAACCATTAGAACTCCCTAAACTGACCACTGAGCAAAAAAATTCTCTTAATTCTGAGATAACCTTGGAGGAGCTTGGTGAGGTAATTAAGGCCTTGCCTACAGACAAGTCTCCAGTTCCAGATGGCTTTGTCACTGAATTTTTTAGATCTTATGATACAGAACTGGCTCCACTTTTGTTAGAAGTTTATATGGAATCATTAAAGAATGGAAAGCTTCCGCTAACCATAACACAAGCCCGGATCAGTCTGATTCTTAAAAAGGACAAAGATCCAAGCGAGTGTAAGATTTACCATCCAATTTCCCTGATTCAGCTAAATATATTGTCAAAAATTCTGGCTAACCGATTAAGTTATGACATCTCTTATACATATAGATCAGGTGGGGTTTATTCGGGGCTGCAGCTCTTCTGATAACATTAGGCGTTTCATCAATATCATGTGGTCAGTGGCGAATGATCAGACTCCGGTCGCTGCCATCTCACTTGATGCTGAAAAGGCGTTTGATATGGTAGAATGGGACTATCTTTTTAAAATTTTGGAAATATATGGGTTCGGGAATACTTTTATTGGATGGATTAAGTTACTTTATAGACACCCGGTAGCGGCGGTACCAACAAATGGATTAATTTCAGATTATTTTACTTTGGACAGGGGCACCCGGCAGTGTTGCCCTCTTTCCCCATTATTGTTCTGTCTTGCCCTGGAACTATTAGCAGCCGCGATAAGAAAAGAAGATGATTTAGATGATAACACCAGGGGTGGTAGCGGGAGGTATGGCGCATAAACTTTTGTTTTATTATTCTTCTCCGACCCCACTATATCTATGCCTTGCCTCCACAGAATTATTAATTCCTTTTCTAAGTTCTCAGGATACATAGTCAATTCGTCTAAATCTGAAGCTTTGGCTCTGACAGCCGGGCGCCTTCCAGTGGACTACACAGTGCATTAAGTATTTGGGCATTTTATTTCCAGCAAAACTGTGTCATTTATTTTGACCCCTTAATAAAAAGGTTTTTGAGCGATGTGGGCAGGTGGACTTCATTACATTTATCTATGAGTGGGAAGGTTAATGTTATTAAAATGAATTGCATTCCAAAATTCAACTACCTGCTACAATCTCTCCCTGTAGATGTCCCCCTCTCTTATTTCAAGCAATTTGATAGCATAGCGAAGTCCTTCATTTGGAATGGTAAGCATCCCAGATTACATTTCAATAAGTTACATAGGCCGACTGACAAAGGTGGACTGGGCCTACCCAAGATTTTGTTTTATTATTATGCATTTGGTCTCAGACATTTGGCTCATTGGTCGCTTCCACCTGAGAGAGCCCCTCCCTGGTTTTGTTTTGAACAGGAAGTTCTTGCCCCTATTTCGCCACTGCAAAGCCTTTCTATCAAAATATTCGGAGAAGTTAAGTTACACCGTTATCTCGCATTTGCACTCGGTATGGACAAAAGTGTCCAGAGTGTTTAAGTCGGAC
The DNA here is from genome assembly GCF_019703515.2 of Myxocyprinus asiaticus. NCBI lineage: Eukaryota > Metazoa > Chordata > Actinopteri > Cypriniformes > Catostomidae > Myxocyprinus > Myxocyprinus asiaticus. Next base: position 28,353,878 of record NC_059346.1, read on the forward strand.
ATTTATTTAATGTTGCCTCGAACATATGGCAGAGTCCAAATTGATGTATTAATAAGTCCCCTTTCTGCTGGTCAGAGTGGATTGTGAGGGGGGTTACTACACTCGGTGACCTATATGAGAGTGGAGTGTTGAGATCTTTTGAAAATATGGTTCAACATTTTAGGATTCCCAGATCTCAGTTCTTTAGATATTTACAGCTGTGCCACCTGCTCTGTACTATTTTGGGGGGTAGTATACACCCCCCTAAAGCAGCAGATACTCTGGAAGTGGTGATTAGTGCATTTGGAAAAGGCCATGAGGGATCAGTGTATTACTCCCTGCTAATTCAGAGTCCGGGGGATGGAGTTTCAACTTCGCTCAAGAGATTATGGGAGAAAGATCTAAACTTGGTATTGGAGGAGTGAGTGTGGGCTAGGATTCTAAAAAACGTCAAGTATACATCTAGAGATGCAAGGGTGCGCCTTATGCAATTTAAGATTTTACATAGATTCTATTGGACACCTTCTAGATTGTAGAGGCTGGATTTTAAAGACACACCCACTTGCTGGCAATGCCAATCAGATGGGGACATAACCCATGTTTTTTTGTGGTGTGTACAAGAACTGTGTATAAGATACAAGAATTCTGGTTGAAGGTCCAGAGTTTTATGGGTGACGTATTAGGTACTCAAATCTTATTTTGCCCCAGACTCTTTATTTTAGGTGATGGGGCGGTCATTGATGTAGGGGATAAGTACATGAAGAATTGGATCCTGGTCGGTGTTATGATGGCTATGGCAGACAGGTTATCCTTAGAGGATGGAAGTCGGTTGGAGCGCCCTCCTTTCATGAGTGGTATGCAGAGATGGGCAGGGTAGCGACATTTAAAGAATTGTCACATAAAGGCTAGGCAAAATAGATTTATTCAATAAGAAATGGGGCAGCTATTTAGCCTTTTTAGAAGGCTCTCGGGGAGGGGCAGTGGAGGGAGACTTTTTTGTTTTAAATGTGTGTTTTTTAGCCTTTTTGTTTTTGAACGTATACTTTTTATGTTTTATATATATATATCTAAATATTTTCTACTGTTTTATTGTCTGTTTGTGTGTCTTTGTCAGTTGGCATTTGACCACTGGGTTATCTGTTTGTGTTTGGAGGGGGGTGGGGGGGTTAATGTTAAATGTTGATTCAGTGTATATATGTTGTGTTTTTTCTTTGTTATATGTCTATGAATCAATAAAAAATGCTAATTGAAAAAACAAAAAACATGGATAGCAGTGATTGGATGGTGCTGGCCAATTAGCAGAATTATTTCTGCTAATTTCTGATGTAATGTCTGTAACGTCTCAAAAACATGAATAACCAACACTCCTGGAAACAAACAATTTGGCAAAAAAACATTTTATTTTATTTTTATTTTATTTATTTATTACTTTCTATGGCTTGGTATTATTTAAAAATTCACAACTAAGTCCCATTGTCCACATATGTGGACATCATTTTTTAGGAAAACTATTTGGTCTTAAAATCTTTTTTTTTTTTTTTTTTTTGCATGTTTTTAGGAGCTACTAGTTACAAATTCACAAAGGGGAATGAAAAATTCACAAACTTTGCTTGGTGCAAAACAATCTGGAATAATGTTAAACATTGTAACAGTCACCTCTTTGCAACCTGAACTTGTTCAGTTTGTGAAATCTTTGTGACACCTGCACTAAAAACAATCTAGACGCAGCACAACGAATGAAACAGAACGCAGGTGTCTCGACATGCGTTAAAATGTTATTTTTAACTTGACACAGCATCTAATAATGTGCCAGTCCTGCGTGAGACACTGAAGAAACAGCGAGACGCAGTGCAGCAGCTATGTACGTTCGTCCAGCACGTGTTTACAAAGAACAATGGAAAAAAAGAGCAGACGCACGCAAAAAAAAAAAAAAACGTTCGGTGTGAACGGCCCCTCATCCGTTCGCGATTATCTGTGAGTGAGAGCGCGTGGGCGAAACAAGTTCAGAAGGCCTGTATATTTTTTCATAAATTACAAACACGAACCTTAAGTCGTCCTTGAAAAACTGACCCGAACCCGGCGGACCTCAAACATGAACCGCTCTGAGAGCACTGACAACAGCGTATTTGCGCGTGTACTCAGAACATGTCACCCCTCGCGGTTATTGAGGAACTTTCCTCTCGGATCCGGCGTGATTTGCGTGGTGGTTAAAACCGCTACTGCCCACACTATCAGACAAAAAGTACCTTTGTGTGGTTGCCTTCTCTTTCTGTTAAAGGTGCTCTCAGTAATTATTTCCTCATTAAAAAAAAAAAAAAAGCTTAAATATTTCAGCATGCCATCCCAGATGTGTCTTTCTTCAGCAGAACACAAATTAATTTTTTTAGAAGATAGAGCCCTGTCAGGTCCTTATAATGGAAGTACATGGGTTCCAGCACTTTGACGATCCAAAAGTCACATTTTGGATGCATAAAAGTAATCCATGCGACTCTGGTCGATCATTGAATGTTTTCTGAAGCGAATCGATAGGTTTATGTAACAAACAAGTAGATAATTAAACGTTTTTTAACTTTAAATCGGCGCTTCCATCCAGGGCTCTGATGTTTGAAATGGCTGAACTCTCGCATGACGTTTGTTCTTCTGTTGTAAATAAGCAACGCTTCCGAATTCTCGTGTAAACTCTCAGACGCGCTTACGTAACGCTTCACGTCAGCTGCTGGCAGGAAGCGCTTTTTAAAAGTGAATAACGTTTTAATTATCGACTTGTTCGTTACATAAACCTATCAATTTGCTTCAGAAGACATTTACTGATCGACTGGAGTCGCATGGATTAATTTTATGCTGCCTAAATATGACTTTTGGACCGTCAAAGTGCTGGCACTAGTGTACTTCTATAATAAGGACCTGACAGAGCTCTAGCTTCTAAAAATCTTCATTTGTGTTCTGCTGTAGAAAGATAGTCATACACATCTGGGATGGCATCAGGGTAAGTGAATGAGAGAATTTTCATTTTTGGGTGAACTATTCCTTTAACTCCGAAAGACAGGAATTGTAATTTTGCAATACATGTATGAAATCATGACCACTCACATTAAAATTAAGACTCCAATCATATCAGTATGTTAAACTGAGCATCTTCACGTAAAAGCATACACAGGTCAGTAACTTGGCTCTTCAGAATTTATAAATAATCATTTAAAATGTAAAGAATTATGTTATCAAAGGCATCCATGTACATTAAGGTAATGGAAAGAGTCAACATTGTTCTATTACATTTCTGACCTCCTTCACCAATGTCAGACTACTAGACCTTTAAACTCATCACAGAATCTACTCCTAAACGTCCCAAATTCCCATCTAAAATCTAAAGGGGATTATGTCTTCTCGGTTGCGGCACCTCATTTTTGGAATAGTTTCTACATATCCTTTGCCACAACTGATGTTTTTAAATCTCATTTGAAGACTGAGATTGTTATTGTGTATATGTTTGAGTATGCCTGATATTTGTATGATGCTGTTTTGATTTCTCTTGTGTAAACCATGTTGGTCAACGTGTGCTGTTTTAAATACATTTTCACATCAGAGAAAAAGAGATCTGAGATTTTTATAATTTTTTTATTTTATTTTTTTCATTATTTTTTAGATATTGTGGAACTCAAAAACTGGGAAGTTGCAGAAGAATCTGTTGCTCAAAGTTAATGTTGATGCTTGTTTACAAAAAAAAAAAAAAGTTATGTTATCATTATGTATTTATTCATTTACTTGTCACTTTTGTGTCTGTTTTTCTCTGCGCCTTCAGAGAAGCCCTGCCCCCTTCACCATCTTCTGTTTCCTCTGAGGTTAGCAACTTCACCTTTAACTCAAACTCTTTTTATGGTGGGGACCCCCCATAAGACTTGATTCAATTTGAGCATTGCTTAAAACTCGTCCTGTGTCCTGAACTGCTTGAAAACATGACTCATTTCTGATTAGCTAAGTCTAAAAGCAAACATTACATTCATTACATTTCGATTGTCTGTGCAAACAGACAGCCTATACTGTCAAGATTTTGAATTTTTATTTTTTGTCACTCCATTGTCTCAGGATTTCCTCTGCTGCTTTCAGGGTTGAGTCCTCCTATGAATGTTGACAGATAAATAATAGTAAAAAAATAAAATTCACCTACATAAAGCAATCTATATAATTTCTATTAGGCCTGACAATGTTAACACGTTCACGTATGCGATTAAATGTTTAATGCGGTTTATTTTTTCAATGCGTAAAAGAAAATGAACGGTGTATGGTGATGAATGTCATCCACGCAAACGGCCAAAAAAAAAAAAATTTACTTACAAAAGGGACTGCATGCATTATTACACTACTTACAATGAAGTGAGATTAATCGAGATTCTTCTAATCTATTGTCAGCCCAATAATCATGTAATTTTATTTTTTAATCATGCATTTCATTTTTCACATCACTTATGTGTTAAAACTACCTTGACAAAGCAGAATCTGATGTATTTCTGAAAGTCTGCACTGTGTTCTGAGCTGTAGAATGCAGACACCGGAATAGTGGCCAGTCCCTATGCAGAAGTCAAGAACACAATATTAACAAGAACATGTTTTGCTCCTAGATGCCACCACAACCAAATTTTAGAAACTATCCTTAAATCACCCATGCCTTTGCTTACCTTCTCTTTTATGAGCCATTTAACAAATCTGTAGTCATAGAGCTCATCTTTAGTACTAGGGTCAGTAAGGTCAACCTCTTAAAGAAAAAATTATATTAAAATCAAAACAGAGCAAATATAAGAATACTTAGTTTGTGTCTATGACTAGTCATATTAAAAACAATGTTATCCCTCTTATAATAAGTTGTTGAAAGATAGACAGATCGATAGATATAAAAATCTCATAATTTAATTTCAAAGCCTTATTTACTGAAAATTCTGTATAACCCCCTTAAGTATTCTGAGTTCCTCCTTAAATACTTTGTTCAGTCTGCCACTTACTAAGATTTGAGATATCTGCAATCATAAAGTATCCTCCCTGGGGCAGTATAGGTTTCAGGCCAACACTCTTCAGACATTCTGCCAGCCTGTGCCGCTTGTCATGAAGATGGGTGGGTAACTGGTGGAAATAGCTGTCCTCTGTTCCAAATACATCATATTCCCTCTGAAAACCTGCTGCTACAGCCTCCTACAGAACAACTGACAATGTCAGCACATTGAAAAATGACACACACTTTACCCCCAAACAATTGTTATGTTTTACCTGGGCAGCAGTGGCACAGTGATACACAGAGTTCTGATGAACAGTTTTTAGGTGTTTCAGGATATGCCCCGATCCCATCGCCCAACCCACCTACATTATAATGATGAGATATATGATGAGAGGTATTTTATTACCTAAAATAAATGTTATCTACACCAAATTATTGCTATTTCACTAATCCATATGGCAATCTTGAAAGAGTACATTTTCATTCATATAGAGCCTTATCACCATGGCTTTGCCAGTTAGTCAAAGAAAACATGACCAACAGAGGCAAAGTAGTATAGGAGAAAAGAAGCATTGAATAAACTGATCCAATTAATTTGCAAAATCATTCCCTGTGCTTCAAAGCACTCGAAAAATGACATGCTGATGACATCTGCTGGACAAAAACCTGTAAGTGCAATGGAAAGATTTGAGGCAAAAGCAGCTACAATGAAACAAGAATTCAAGAATCACTGGCATATATTTTTTATTTAAGGGCAATCTACAATATATGCAGATCAGATTTTTTGCAGTATATGTTGATTTTAAAATGAGGGACAATTTGATTTTATGAACCTTGGTGTAATGACTTACCATTAAAACCAGAGGTGCTCTGAGTAAGTATTTAACTCGTACTGAGAAAGTCCAAGAGTTCAGAGAGTAGATTTAAAATTATGTGTTTCTTTATTGTATCCAAATTAAACACAAACACATACACATCACAGTAGTGATGGGAAGATCAGATCATTTTACTGACTTAGATCTTTGAGTCTCATTCAGCAAAATGAACGAATCTTTATTCATGTAATTTCATTCATTTGAGAAGAATTAAATTAAAATGTTAAATTTTCAATAGCCAAAAAGTGCATATGGTTCACCTTCAGGACTTTTTCCATCCTCCATTTAATTCGGATGAGGAACAGTCCTTGCATTTGTTATGCCCTTTGCGAATGCTACACACATACGTTGAGTGCACACACTAGTTCAGACTGTCTGACCAACTCTGTGTGTGCTATGGAGGACACACGAAAGGAATGTCCATCTCCAAGCAAAGACTTTCTCACTGGATCGTTGATATGGTCACCCTGGCTTATGAGTCGCAGGGTGCAAATTGCCCAATTGGTGTTAAAGTACACTCAACTAGAGGCGTGGCCTCTTCATAGGCATGGACGAACAGTGTGTCCTTACAAGACATATGTTTTGCAGAAGGATGGTCTTCTCGAAACACATTCGCAAGGTTTTACAACCTAGACATAACGTCTTTCTCAAAACAAGTCCTCTCTGTCTAGAGCGTTTGCTATTTTACTGGCCAAATATATACTTATGCCTCTCTTCTGACTATTGTGCTCCCAAAGTTACAGGCACTATAAATAAACTTCCTTTCCGACTGGGTTCGTGAAGGGGTTAATCCATACTATATGACCATAGTTCATATATATATTCTGAGTGTTCCCCTCTTGCGGCATACTCATGTTGGTCGCTGTCCCGTGAGACTGCGGCGCCATGTTTCCTCTCTGGGAAGGTTATGTCATATAGTGCAACGTGATGGGACTCTGTTCCCCATATGCATTAGCAGAACACAATGTCAAGTGTACTGATTCATAAGGGAATGTCTCGGTTCCATGCATAACCTCAGTTCCATGAGACGAAGGGAACGAGACATTGCAAATGCTGGCCACACTACAAGTTCTTTGAGGTGTGAGCGATGTGCTCTTTGTCCCACAGTCAGAAAATTCTGAGAAATGGTGTTTGTGCGCCTGCTTTTAAAGTGGACAGCTTCGCGCCTAAAAGGGCGGGGCTCAAACACCATAGCCAATATTACAATATTGCCGTTATTGTAGAGAGGTTTCAACTAGGTCGTGTAGAAGGACACTCCCATATGTGTTAGCAGAACACAATGCCTCGTTCCCTTCATCTCAGGGAACTGAGGTTACATACATAACCGAGATGTTTTCCATATTCCAACATCACACTTCACGTCTCACGTTTACACGACAAGGTCAAAAACTGTTGCTGATTTTGGAATGGCATAGTACCCATACTACTCTTACTGCTTCTGTCATATCTATGCATCTCAGAAATAATAAGAGTAGTATGGTTGTATGCCATTACGTACCACCCAGACCACCTGAATTTCCTAAAACCCAGGTGTTTTATTTATTTATTTTATTTTTTTATCCCCTTTTCTCCCAATTTGGAATGCCCAATTCCCACTACTTAGAAGGTCCTTGTGGTGGCGTGGTTACTCACCTCAATCCGGGTGGCGGAGGACAAGTCTCAGTTACCTCCACTTCTGAGACCGCCAATCCGTGCATTTTATCACATGGCTCATTGTGCATGACATCGTGGAGACACTGCATGTGGAGGCTCATGCTATTCTCCGTGATCCACACTCAATTTACCACACGCCCCATTGAGAGCGAGAACCACTAATCGCGACCACAAGGAGATTACCCCATGTGACTCTACCCTCCCTTGCAACCAGGCCAATTTGGTTGCTTAGGAGACCTGGCTGGAGTCACTCAGCACGCCCTGGATTCGAACTTGTGAATCCAGGGGTGGTAGTCAGCGTCAATACTCGCTGAGCTTCCCAGACCCGCCCTAAAACCCAGGTTTTTAACATAATGCCACCCAGTAACAACAAAAACATTACACAATTTACATAAATGGCTCCAACACTAGGTTAATTACAAAACTGACTCAAAGTAAGCCACATATTTGAAATTAAATTTTAACATTTTTGAAACATTTCAAAATAGTATAACATAACGAAGGCTTGTTTGCTTAAACAACATGCCAAACTGATACATGCACAAAATAATTCATAGATGTTTCTGAACTTTATGAAACACATTTAAATTTCACCCATCACGAAGCAAATTACATCAGAGGAAATCAAATTTAAGTACTTAAATCTCTAAGCCCCTGAATTTTACCAGCTCACCTTCCATCCTGTGGCACTGAAAGTCTTGCCAGCACTACCAATGGTGACAGTTCGTTCCCACATACCTGGAAAGCTGGCTACCAAAACAAAAAAGTTCTGTTACTTTCAAAATCCCCTTCCCAAAAGCCATAATTATTGCAAAGTGACATATAAAGTTCTGCTCTTACCGATCTTCACATGTTTTGTTCCATCATATGTGAGCCACTCGTAAACCTCATCGCTGATGCAAATTACATCATGCTTAATGCATAAGTCGGCGATCACCTGAAGTTCCTCCCTCTGATAGACCTACAGGAAACAACAGTTATGTATAGAAGAGCAAGATTTAATTGGTCAGCCTGAACATACAGTATAGGTCTCTGTGGTCAACACTAACCCCATTCTGACTACAGTTACTATACAATACAATTGTAATTTACAAATACTTATAAATTACTTATAATTATAAAGAAGGCCTTAATTATACACTTAAGTTACAAAGCATTATCTTATCATGTATGGTCTTTTAATGTATAATTATAATACATAAAATACTTTTTCACATTACAGGTTATTCTGACAGGTTCTGACAGTTAGAGGAAGGGGTTTTAAATGTGCTTAATTGTCATGAAAATAATGTCACAATGCAAAAAGAAAAATCTTCATGGTCTTAAAAAGGATTAAAGGTGCACTCCTAGACACCTAGTGGCCTGAAAGCTGCATTATTCAAACACAGTAGTTTTCAGTTACCAATGCAATTGTAGAAGTTTACTATGCACAGTAAACCAGGATTGATTTAATCCATGAATGAAAGTGTACAATAACAGGGCAGTTACTGAGATTAAGCCAGGAGTATTCAGCTGGTCATGTGATGTTAACATGGCAGCCCCTATGAGGCATCCCTGCCCCATGTAGAATAAAAGAGCTTTTATAAGGTTACTGATATGACTGAAGTCTTCATCTCACATGAGTGGTAATGATTTTATACATATGTTTCACAATTACTATTCATTTCTTTAGAAGTTAAACTTTTTAAATGAGGAACAAATTACTGAGTGAACCTTTAAATTTCTTTGAGCAAAATGTAATTCTTGGGTGCAATATTACCCTGATATTTCATGACATTTTTATGGTTTTAATGAGATTAAAATGTAGAATACAATTAAATGTATATAAATGGGTAAAATTGTCCTTTATTTGTTAGTACCAACTCACCTTGCCAAGAGGGTTATTAGGAGTGTTAATGACAATTGCTTTGGTACGAGAACTAAATTTACACGCCAACTCTTCTGGAGACAATACCCATTCAGCACTGGATAAAGCTGGACCACTACCGTCTCTCTGTGAATACAAAGAAAGCATTATTCAAAATAGAAATAAAAAAATAAACATTTTAAGCTTATTTCCAAAATATCACGTTAAATGATACATACAGGTTTGAGAGGCACATAGATAGCTGTTCCTCCTGCCATCTTTACCATTGGCTGATAACAGTCAAAGAAAGGTTCCACAATAATCACCTGCACAGGATAATGAGAAGGGGGCAGACATATTGAACACGTACTACTGTGTATCTCATGTTATGGACATGAATATTGTCTTGATAACTTTACCTCATCGCCCTCATCAACAAGGGCTTGGAAGGTGCAGAAAAGAGCTTGATAGGCTCCTACTGTCACCAGGATATCCTCCAGTGGATTTATTTCCACACCAATAATCCTACTGAAGAACTTGGCCAGGATCTTCACAAGAGGTGGGTGGCCCTGTTTGTTAGCCAAGTTTTTAGCAAAAGTTATACTTTGGTTGGTGGTTTTGCTAATCTGTTACTATATTATGTGGCTAGACATCAGTTCAGTAAACAAGCTTTACAAAATATGTTGATGTTAAAGCTTAGAGAAGCAATGCAAACAAATGAATGTATGCAGGAGATATATGAACACCTAAATCATATGGTAAAACCTGCACTTTAAAAGTCATACAAAAGCACGTGTGTACTGGTGCATAGGGACCCCTCCATTCACTGCTTTGCAGAAGGCCTCCTTAATGAAACTAGGTGGGGAGAAATCAGGGAATCCCTGACCCAAGTTCACAGCCTTGTAGTCAGCAGCCAGCTGAGTGAATTCCACCCTACAAATAACATGCACAAAATAAAAAACGTAAATTTACTTGACAATTTGACTTTCATTTGTAGGATACAGAATAAGCAGAAATCATTCGGAGTAGAATTCAAAAATAAAATGTTATTACACTATGCTGTGGAATACTTGATTCTGATTGGTCAATTGCAGCATTATGTGGCAAAGTATATATATATATATATATATATATATATATACACATACATATACACACACACATACATATACATACTTGGCCACATATTGTTTCACTTCTCACGTTCGCTTTCTTTTCAAATAACAAAACATATTTAACTCAAATCAACATTTTTGTCCGTATAAAATAGACCGTTTTTAAGGGATATATTGAGCTTGTCACCATCGCAAATAATTATCTTCAGGGAGATTAATTTTTCCAAAATGACCGGCTGACTGCACATTATCCCTCACATACTGTCCTTCTACGCATGAAACTATCACCAACACTGATACACAATCGCGGCGGTTTGCCCATTTAATTGTAATTCTTTATTATAAAAATGAAACCTAATTACCATATATTTTTGTCAATTCCTTCAATCCTTCTCGCGTGCAGCTTGCGAGACATTATGTCCTGCGTATAAACAAAAAAAAAATATAGTAAATTACACCACAAATGCAATTTAGTGTTATGGCCAATGCTGAAAATAAAACGACTCCTACCTTATCATGAAAAGATGAGTTTACTAATCTGATTGAAACTGAAGCTCCACTTCCTGCCGGTCTTCTCCACATACCAGGATTTCAAAAACACATTTACCACAGGTGTTCTGCTAAAGGCGTAAATCAGTAACACGTACAGTAAGAGATTATGTTATGCCGTGTTAAGCCACATCTATTGCAGTTGCGCTCCGTCAGCCTTTAAATACCGTGCTGCTGTCAATAATTCAACGACAGCAGTTTCGTCCTTGGGACTTGGACATTCAAAACAGAAATCAAGCAAATGATATTATGATAAATATCAATTCCATACAGTAATCTAAAAACGATTTAGACATGACATTTCTGCTTCTGCACCAAACCTTGTTCGTTCACTTCTCCAGTTGTTCAAGACGTCAGTTATTCCTTAAGCGTCTTCCTCTGTCGCCAAGAGGACTGAGCGCCTCCTCCAGAGGAGACTTTACTTTTGTAAGACTACTTCCGTTGTGTGCGCAGTCCATCCAGTCACATTTAGGGACCGTTCAAGCCGAACGCGTTCTTGCGTCTGTCCACCTTTGACCGTTGCAACGTGTTTCGCTGATTTTTGTTTTGTTTTTTAAACTACGTGTCATGCAGGAGCGCCGTGTCAAATTAAAAAGAACTTCAACTTTTAAAACGCGTTTCGAAACAGCTGCGCTCGTAGCGCTTGCATCTAGATTATTATGTTTTAGCTCTAGGACACGTTCAGTGTAAACAGCTATACACTTAAAGGGGACAGTTCACCCAAAAATGAAAATTCTCTCATCATTTACTCACCCTCATGTCATTCCTGACGTGTATGAATTTCTAGCTTCTGATGAACACAAACGAAGATTTTTAGAAGAATATATAAGCACTGTATATAATACAGATGTTGACCAGAACGCTAACAGCTCCAAAAAGGAGATAAAGTCAGCATAAAAGTAATCCATAAGACTCAAGTGGTTTAATAAATGTCTTCTGAAGCGATCCAGTTGGTTTTGGGTGAGAACAGACCAAAATGTAACTCCTTTTTCTCTGTACACCTTGCCATTGCAGTCTCTAGGCACAATTATGATTTCAAGCTCGATTACACTTCCTAGTGCTTTACGCATGCACAGAGAGCTAGGTAGCGCTGAAGAAAGTGTAATCGAGCTTGAAATAATGATTGCCAAGGACACTGCTGTCAAGATGTACAGCAAAAAAGGAGTTACATTTTGGTCTGTTCTCACCAAAAACTGATTATATCTCTTTGGAAGACATTGATTAAACCACTGGAATCTTATGGATGACTTTTATGCTGCTTTTATGTGCTTTTTGGAGCTTCAAAGTTTTGGACCCCATTCACTTGCATTGTATGGACCTACAGAGCTGAGATATTCTTCTAAAAATCTTTGTGTTCTGCAGAAGAAAGTCAGACCCATCTGGGATGGCATGAGGGTGAGTAAATGATGAGAGCATTTTAATTACTGAATGAACTACTCCTTTAATATGTTGTTAACTAATTTGTAATGATCACTCTTTTTTACATGATTTTTTCCAAACACATTGGGCAAATTCTAATCGTCATCATCTCTATGCCCTACTCACCCCGAAGGACAGAGCTTTTGATGTGGGCACTCTGAAGGGAGCATGGCATTACTGCATGAATGTACCCTTCTCCACCTTGTGGAGGTGTCAGTGAAAAAAAATTGTTTTCTGACTTTCTTTTGGAATGACTCTTCAAGTAGTGTCCCCTGCCTGCAGTGCCCTTCAAGGGCACAAAAATGCAGTTTGGAAAAATGCCATTAATGAAAAGAGAACCAGAGTAAGAAAAACACAAGATGTGAACACAAAATATGCTCTTTATAAATCTGAAATCTTAAAAGTGAAGACAACATTTATTCACAATGACATTTTATCTAGGTGTAATATACTGTTTCATGGTAGTCTAAAGAGGAACGCTGCACAAAGCAAAGGGGGGCAGGGGCATATTGACCTTGAGGCTGGGCAGTAGGTTCTCTTTTTGGCTGACCAGGGAGGTCTCTCTTAGTTGTTTCGCCATCTGACTGTGGGGGCACAAGGAAAATATAAGGGGGCAACCCGACCATGAAGCAAAGTCTTTTTATTTTCAACAGCCAAAATTCCCATTTGTTTTATGTCTTTCCATTGTCTTTTCCACCTTACACATATCTTCACCTCGTCTCCCTTTCCGCCTACACATTGGCCTTCTTTAGATCCTCAGCCAGCACACAACCTTTTTTTCTTGCCTTCTCTTTGCGCTTTTCCACTTTGGCCTGCTTGCGTTTCTGAATATTCCTACGCCTCTTGTCTTGTCTCTTTTGCATCTTTTCCACCACTTGCTCACTCCTCTCTGCCCACTTCTTTTTCCTCTGAGCCTTCATTTTCTCCTTCCTCTTCACGGATGCACGCAAGAGGTTCTCATTGTCTTTGATCTTGAAACCTTCAGCCTTGTAGAGAATATTGGTCCACCTCATCTTCTCTTCCTCTTTTTTTGCTTTGCCTTCATCCTTCTCCCTAAGTTGCTCCAGGTGAGCTTTCCTCGCCTCAACGCGTGTTAAAAGCTGCTTATAGTTCTTCCCAGTGAGTGGAGTCAGCGTTCCTTTTACTTTTCTTTTCTTTTTCTTCTGCATCAACTTTGTTCCTTTGTCCACATACTCTTCCCCAACATCCACCTTGTTGAAGACCATGGAGCTCTGCTCATCTTTGGCGGGCTTGCTTGACGTAGAGTTAGCCTGGGGTTGGGGCATTTCTGTTTTTTTGTCCTCTTCTCCTGCCTGCAAGTCTGCACTCTCTGCAAACTTTTTCATTCTAAATTCTTTCCTTTTTCTCTTCCGACGCTCCCTTTCTTGCTTTCGTTTCTCCCGTTTCTTCTTTACTTCTTCTGAGGAGGGATCTTTAGGAGTGCCCTGAAAAAAAAGGTAGACCTAAAGACTTGGCTTTAAACCTTTTAAAGGCTTCATACATAATTTTTTACAAAAATCATAATTTTGCTTATGACCATATAACCATATGTGAAATGAGATACAGCACATAAAGTAAAAGCAAACTGTTACAATACATGATGGTCCAGATACACTTTCAGTCTTACAGTCCAATTGGAGCATGTACCTGTCCACGAGACTCCTCAATCTTCTGGTGAAGCCTCTGACGAAGAATGTCTACAGCATTAAATTCCTGTGATGTTCCACCTATTAGGGTTGAAATTAAACTGCATTACCATTCAAAAAGAATGAAGCATTTTGCATATATTAATATTGTCTCTTACAAAAAGCTTTTTACCCTCAGGCTTCTTTTTTGTCTCAGAGGTCCCATTCTGAACTGTTTTTCTCTGTGCTGGAGGTGCTGCAGGCTGAGTGGTCTTTGGCACTGGTTTCTTTTTGTTTGAGCTTATACTATTTCCTTTTACTGGCTTCTGCTTGTTGTTCTTTATCTTCTTGGGAGGAGCACCATCATTTACCCCATTACCTCGGAACGGAACTGAATAAAGGGATTAATTTAACTTTAAACTACTTTATTCCTGCTTCAACTATTGATTTTAAGAAACTGACATTTAAAAAACAACAACAGCAGCAGCATCACTTTCATTACAGCTATAGGTAGGTACCTATTGAGCATTCCCTAATTAATGTGCAATTAACAAACCAGAACTTTACCATAGGGTCTTTTCTTTGGCTCCTTGTTTTGGGATACACATACTTTATGGGTCAACTTCTCCAAGTAATCATACTTTGCAGCAAGGCTGGCCATATTTCCTATTAAAAATATATAAATACAAAACAGATACAGATGAGTAATTACACATACAAAAAAGGTACCATGGTGCCATCATGTTACATGGTACTACAATGGTTATTTGTACGTATACCATGGTAGCACCATGGTACTGCCACAGTACATTTTTAAAAGCCCAGAAAAGCTAATTACGAAATATTTCAGAAAAGTTAGCAGTGCAAACCAAGTACTTTATGCCTAGCATATCATATCGCTGATCATAATATGTTCGTATAAAAATATAAATACAAATACACCTATTAATATATTATACGAGTTTAAACAAGGAAAAATATTTACCTGGCGCAAACAAAAAATACAATCGAAATTTCACGGTACCACTCTTGTGAACTGGAAACTGGAGAATGAAGAAGGGTATAAAAACAAAGGCTGCAGAACGTCACATGTTCACAGGAATAAAAACGAAATCCGACAAAAGCCTTGAAATAATATAGCTCTAATAATGTTGTCAGATCTGCTATATTTTCAGAAACACTCCACACGTGTGTATGAAGAGAGTTCACAGTCCCCGGAAATGGTTACAGTGAAAAAGTTCCCCTGACAGCATGTTCAGTAAGGGTTCAGTGCAATCGGCAGCTGGCAGCGGCCTTCTTCTTCTTCTTCTGGTTTTGTGGCGGTTGGCAAACAAACTTATTGTGCATTTCTGCCACCTACTGAGATGGAGTGTGGAGAATCAATGTTGAGAAAAAAAAAAAAAATAAATAAATAAATAAAAATCACATCTGTACTAACTTCTTTTAATTAGATGTCTTGCTTTTAAATAGTCTAGTAAAACCTTATAAACTTCTGGTGACTTTCTTAGCAAATTCTGAAGTGACAATCCGTTCATACCTAATGACTTGATTTGATTTTCAAACATGACACCGTTTCATTATTATATCCTATGCACTGTAATAACACATGCTCCACTGTCTCTGGTAGTCCACATGTGCTACACAAGCCTGTATCATGATTTCCTATGATATGTAAAGACTGATTAAGTGCTGTATGCCCTATTCGGAGATGTGATATAACCGAATCTTCTCTTCTTTTACTTAGGGTGACCATACGTCCTCTTTTTCGGACCTTAAAAAAGCGTCCGGCTGGGTTTTCTAAATTTGCGAAAATGTCCGGGATTCGGCTTTAGTTGCATTATGATGTGCATCTGGTCTAATACTTTATTGTGTGTGTGCGCATATTTGCATTGCTTTAACCCCTCTTTGTAAGTCCCGCCTTCTCGCACACCAATTGGTCGATTATAAGAGGCTTGAAGCAACTATTGGCCAAATTCCTGCCTGTCAATCCGCGAACACGCGATTAATAAAGGTGCAAGTGATTTAGAAGCACACATTAAGCATAAAGGGTCAGCAAAAGGTGAAAGTTCATCAGGTAAATTAACGGACTACTTTTTGCGACCAGGTAAAATTATCACATTGCTTCATTTTCCATGGCCATTCAAAATATCAGTAATAGTAAATGAAGGTACACTCATGACATCAAATATTTTATTTTAGTACATGGACATTCAAAAGTATGTTGGAAATTTTTATTTATTTATATATATTTATGTTATGCTAATAGAGTGACTTTCTCACTGTATTAAAGTTTGCATTCATAGTAACACTGTTTTGAACCCTATTATTTCTGTGTAAACAGATAAATGATTTGTTATCCTTTTATTTATTATATATTTAAACTGGGGAATGACCACTACTGAAGCTGTTCACCCAGAATCTGGATCTTTTGATCCATCAGTGTATATTTGCAAACAAAGATTGTATTTCTGTTCTAAATACTGCATCACTGCCAGCTGCTTTGAAATACATCTTTGTTCATCCATAATTACATTCTTCAACTGGAGATTGACTGAAGGAATGGGAAAAAACCAAGGTGGCATAATAGACATTTCTATTGTTGGACTAACATCCACATCAATTATACCTATTCACTGTGCTTCTTTATCAGCACCCATCCATAGCTCTCCAACTTTGAATACTCATATTCCCAGCATTTCTCCAGTACTTTCTTTAATGGGTGACTGTTTCCATGTCCTTTTACTGAAGTCAGATATACCATTCTTGATTGCATTCTTCTTAACTAAAAGCAATTCCCCCATTTCCACCTGTAATGATACTACTGGTGATGATCTAAATGCATCACAACATATCTTAATGCCTGTGACTGAATTATGTCAATCTTTTTCTGCCATGACAACGATGCTAAGCTATATACAAAACTACCATAGTCAATTGTAGATCTGATTAGAGCACTGTATATTCTCCAAAGTGATTGTCGGCTAGCACCCCAGTCTGTTCCAGCCAAACGTCTAAGTATATTTATCCCTTCTTGCATTTGTCAGATTTTTTTTCTGAATATGACTTCTGAATGTCAATTTTGAATCCATTCACACTCCCAAAAATGTTACCATTGATACCTGCTCTAATATCTGATCGTACATTTTTAATTTAACTTTAGGCCTTTTTTCTTTTTTGAAAAACATATTACCTGTGTTTTAGAAACTGAAAATCTAAATCCCCAACATCTTGCCCACTTTCCTACTTCGTTTATAGCCTCCTGTATTTTTCCCTCCACATAACTTACATTTCTTCCTCTTTTCCATAATGCTCCATCATCCGCTTATATTGATCTTCCTATCCCAGGTCTTACATTGGAAAACACATCGCTTATCATTATATTAAAAGGTACAGGACTTGAAACACTTCCTTGAGGCATTCCATTATCAGTTGAATATATTTTTGAATACGATTCTCCCACCCTAACTTGTATTGTCCTGTCCATTAAGAAACTCATAATCTAATTATATAATTTCCCTTTTATTCCTATTTTTTTCCAGTTTCATTAATAACCCTTCCCTCCACGTCATATTGTAGGCCTTCTCTACATCAAAGAACACTCCCACTAGTACTTCTTTGTTCACTTGAGCTTTTCTAATATCATTCTCAAGACATATAATTGAATCTATTGTGTTGCGACCCTTCCTAAACCCATTTTGGATTTAATAGCCCCATACTTTCCAGCACATATGTCAGACGTGACATCACCATCCTTTCCATTATTTTACACAGATCTGATGTTAGAGCTATGGGTCTGTAATTCATTGGATTTGAATGATCTTTCCCAGGTTTTGCAATATGTATGATAACTCCATGTTTCCAGGAGGACAGCAGCTTCCCTTCTTCCAATACCATGTTTAAAAGACCCAAAATACTACACGATGAGGAATCTGAAAGATGTATAACCATTTCATAGCAAATTTCATCCTTCCCTGGGGATGTATGTCTCACACCCACTAGAGCCTGTTTAAGTTCACACATTGAAAATTGAACATTAATTGTTCCTCCATTAATGTCTTTTTTGTCGAAAATGTTTGGGTTCTCTCTCAAACTCTGTTCTCTACATCTCATTTCATTAGATATATTTTCATTGCTATGTACTTTAACAAAAGATTCTACAAGCAATTCTGCTATTTCACTATTAGAAATAAATTGTTTTCCATCACTTATTAGACCAGGAATATTATTACATTTCTAGATCCCACCCATCTTCCTAATCATTCCCCATATTTCCGTGATATCTATTTTCTCACCTATTCTATCAAAAAATCTCTCCACTGCCTTCTTTTAGCGGTTCTGACCACTTTCAAAACATTTGCCTAAGCTCTCTTGTACATGATAAAATCTTCAAATGAAAAAGTCTTCCTTACTTTTCTTAATAATCTATTTCTTTCTTTAATTGCCATTCTACATTCTTCTGTCCACCATGGTACTGCTTTCTTTCCTCTAGTCCCTTTGCTTTTACCTGCTGGCAGCAGTCAATGGCAGCTGGATGTACCTGCTAAAATAACTGTAAGTGGGAGGGGCTTGTCGTTGGAACAGCCAACCACTCGCATGCTTGAGGGGAAGTAGTTTTTTCCTCCTTCATAATAAAAGCACCAATGTTATATTTGCTGAAAGCGCTAGCGAAAAGGTACATTTTAATTTCAATTAAAATCATGCTTCTGCAATGTCGTCTTTGGTTTACTTCAGTTATTTTGATTCTGTAAAATCATTGGGGATTGTCAAATGACTGGCATAACAGCTCTAATTGAGGGCTTGCCTTGTTTAACGCAAGCAAAAAATAAATAAATAAAAAATTATATGCAGCTTATTTATGGAAAGTGTTGACAACATTTCTAAATATATCTTTTGCATGAATGTTTTTTTATTTAATTTTTTTGCCCATAACATCGTTGACAGTTTTAGCTATTATTCTTATAAATTCATTGTTTTATTGCGTATGGGTCATTTATTAAGCAGATCTTGTTAAGTTAAATGCCATCATGCATGCCATTAAAAGCCTAGTTTGTTTTGGTGGATAATGTGGTTACCCAAGCTGTTTAAGTTGCCGTAGTGTACTGTTTCAATTATTATTGTGGTGTAATTTAAGGTTAGATGAAACAACAGAAACACAGTGAAGATACAGACTTTCTGTATGCATAGTTCATGATGTTATCTAATATTAAATGTGGATGCTACTCATTTGTGTAGTTTTTAATACAACTCAAATGCACAAATATGTTTGACAGTAATACAAGACCAACAACAGAATAAAAATGAACATTAAACATACCAATAATTTACTAGAGCCAACACTGAAGTATTTTCACTGGATTATAAAAGAGTCCTCACCGCCTTTTATAAGACAGATAGAGACTCATTATTTTGGTAATAACTTAACATTTACAAAATGCTACTGCTTTTTGCCTTTTGGGGACAGTAAAATTAAGCTTAATTATACAGTGAAATAAACCTAAATCAAAAACATTTTTTTCAGTTATAAAAAACATTTTCTTGACATTTGCCTTTCACCACTGCATGTCTTTCTCAGACCATAACATACAGTATATTAATATTGGGCTGAAGTTCTGTGTAATTCTTTGTTATGTTATTTATATCATATAAAATAGGAATAGCCTTCTATACCTGTTGTCTAAATGAAGGATGACATTTATTTAATTATGTATTCATGAGAATAGCAAATCAGGGATGTCAGGTAAAATTTCTGTGAGTTCCAGCACATGTAGGGTGAGGGGGAATGAGAGGGTGGATAAGTTGGCAAAGAGGGCTTTAAAGAAAGAAAATATAGAAATGCAAATTAGTATCAGTAAAGCATAGGTTAAATGTGTAATCTGGGAAACAAATCAACCAAATGTGGCAAGAAAGGTGGGATAGAGAGGGGAAAGGGAGGCATCTATATCAAATTCAAAAGACTGTCAAAGTTACTAGGGTAGGTAGTGGAAACAGGAGAGAGAAATTGTGTTGACAAGGTTAAGGTTGGGGCACTGTGCACTAAACAAAACATAACATTGAAAATGTTAGGGAAATGCCAGACAGGCTTGTGTGAGGGGTGTCAGGAAGAGGAGTCAGTGGAGCACGTAGTTCTGAATATTAGATTATGCAACTTTTTTTGGCCAGGCAGTGTAGTACAATGACCTCTTTAATGTCAAAAGATACACTTGCAAGATGTAGACCATACACAAACAGTTAGTCCATTACAACTGTACTGAAAATTTGCACAGACTGATGTAATGTAAAAAATTCCCAAATGCTGAAATCCGTAGATGTTGTTTTTTTTTTAATTGGTAAACTAGTTAGATTCAGTCGACAGTCAAGTTCCACTGTCACTCGAACAGAGAAAGGAGAAGACAACTTTCTGAAGTGGTTTCTCGTTGATACCTGCCACCACCTTGTCTCGGAACATGGAAGGTACAGGCATCAGTGTTGTGTGTCTGATGAAATCCATATCTAAAACAGGAATTACCTTTTAGTGAAAAGCCTTCCATTTGATGTTGCAGTTGAAACGAAGGAAGTGGAAGTTGGAGCTGATCCGTGAACTCCAGAGCCTGACAACTTCAGTGCCTATCCCATTGCCTGTAGAGTGAGTCTTTGAACACTCTACCTTCTCCACATTTTTGAATCAGTGTTAGTATGCTCATATTACTAACAATATAATGATATAATCTGGCCGACGGAAATTAAGGAGCTAGAGTACAGGCGAGTGAAGGTGCGTGGACATTTTGATCACTCTAAAGAGTTGTACGTCTTGCCCCGCTCTCCTGTGGATCCTGAGAGAGAGGCCCTGGAGGCAGGCAGGATTTCTTCCAGTGGGGAGAGTGGAGCTAATGTTATTACACCATTCTACTGTACTGATCTGGGGTACAAACACACTCATTCGACTTCTACTTAATTCACTTGCTATAATCTGGGCTAAAACATTCTGCATTAAGACAGGTGTTTTTGTTACCGTTTTATGTCCCAGGATCACCATCTTGGTGAACAGAGGTTATGTCCTCAAATATAAGATTAGACCAGAAACCAGGATGAAGGGACAGGTAATACTGTCTTTCTTGACGGCCTCTACTGTAAACATACACACTCCTCACTCTTTTATGAATTACTCGGAGTCCGATAGCCTATCAGGTAAAAATTAAGGTAATAAACGTGCCTGGTTTGTATTTTTCTCAGTGGTAGGTCTGATTGTTTTGGGGTTTTTATTTTAATAAAAGGTGACAGAGGAAGTGGACCTTATTGGCATGGTGCGTTTATTGGAGCAACGGAAACCATTTGTCCCTCAAAACAATGTGGAAGCTAACAGGTGGCACTATTGTGACCTGGAGGCCATGGCAAAGGTCACTGCTTCTGAGGAGATCTTCATTTATGCTGTGTTTGGTTAGAGATGCTCCTAATATACCAACATTTGTGTGAATATTTAGTATACACAGATACATAGTTTTGCCCTGTGATTACGTCATAGGACTGCTAATGTGAATTAAATTTTATTATATAATTCCCCCCCCCCCCATTTAGACAGCACAATACCCGGTGGACCAATAGGAGGGCAGACAAGAGTGACCTTTAGGAATGAACACATGCAATGTCATCACATGGTGTGTTAAATATTTCAAATACATTATCATTGTTTTAAAGTATGAAAAATACATCAAAGATTGGATTGTTTTACCTTAAATCCTTATGTGAGTACACTTACACCATGAATCAAAAATCTATTATTATGATTTTTTTTTAAATGTTAATACTATTTTTTTAATTTAGTAACTTCGATTCAGTCATAAAGATAAGCTTGAGATGAACAGTTCTTGATTTACATTATAATTGTGCGGTCTTTCTAGGTATGGAATGTGTGCTGCTACCTCCTACATGTGGTATGCAAAGTTCATCAAGCATATTGCATTGTAAAAACTATTCAGCACTGTGCCCTTATTTATGGTGTATGCTCTATAGAATGTCATAGCTTTTGTGTTGAATTCAGCACTTTTTGTTGTTATAGACTTGGATTTGTTTAATAAAGCCTTTATGCGAGCACAAGCAATTGTAATGCAAGAATGAACAAGCTCCGCTGCTTGCAAATATATAGTTCTTTTATGCATTATATGGATACAATGAAACCTTCAGGACATAATACAAAGCCTTTGAAGGGAAAATCTAAATTGACCTCTAAGACTGAATATCTCACATGAAAGTTGCATGCCTGAATAATAGTAAGCTGTGCGGTTTCATTTTTGGAAAAGTGTTTCTGTAGGACTAAAAAAAATAAAAAAATTCAGACAAAATTAAAATTCTCTCATCATTTACTCTCATGCCATCCCACATGCAACTTTCTTCTGCTGAACACAAAGATTTTTTTAGAAGAATATCTCAGCTCTGCAGGTAAGTGCAAGGTTACCACACCTGCCAAGCTCCAACAATCACAAATGCAGCATAAAAGTAATCCATATGACTCCTGTGGTTAAATCTGTCTTCAGAAATCAATATGGTAGGTTTAGTTGAGAAACAGATCAATACTTGAGTCCTTATTATAAATCTCCACTTTTACATTTTGAAAGTGAAAATGTATTTAATAAAATGATTGAAATAGATTCCAAAGTAGTTGCATCACTTCAGAAAACATTAAACCACTGGAGTCATATGGATTACTTTTATGCTCCCCTTATGTGATTTTTGGAGCTTGAAAGGTCTGGTCATGCTTTAAAACTTGCATGGATCTACAGAGATTAGATTTTTCTAAAAATCTTTGTGTTCAGCATAAAGTCATACACATCTGGGATGGCATGAAAGCAAGTAAATTAGAGAATCTTTATTTCTGGGTGAACTATCCCTTTAACTACACCTAATCTGCATGTACTAAATTTAGCAGCAGCATTTTACTGGGAAAAGGTCTCAATTATGAAAACTGTAAATATGAAATTAGATATGGCCATCTAAATCTATATGGTGGTTTAAATTATGTTCAGGTGCAGATCCAAAATTAAAGATCAAGTAGTGAATTAGTCATTATACGGTGTCTAAATGTAGAGTTTTCACTAATGATTTTGAAATATTTAAGCAGAGTAACCAAAAACACATTTTGAAAAGTTTGTTAAACCTACTTCAAAAAAAAAAAAAAAAAAAAAAAAGTAAAACTCGAGAACTTTTGTGGACATTTATTTATTAAACAAGACAGATTGCAGGAACTCAACCCAGTTTAGTAGCCAGTTCCTTTGCCTTTGCCTTCTCAAGCTTAACAATGCGAGCAGTTGATTTAGCACCCAGGACGTTACCTCCCCAGTGACGACGGATCTGAGGAAAGAATTAAAAAGAAATGATTAGTAATAGACTCATCAATTACAGACTCGTAACACAAGCTTTGACATGGACTTGTGTTCAACAGATACTATCAATTGTGTAGCATTGTTAACTTCTGCAGCACATAAACTGACCTCCTCATATCTGTCATTGTAGTTGGTCTTGATGGCCTCCACCAGTTTGGCAAGAGCTGCTTTGTCTTCACTAATGATGGGAGGAAAAAAAAAAACAAAAAAAAAAAAACTGTTAGCCACAAAACCATTATGGGCATAAGGTTTCAATAAGTTCATGACTGCAAATCTTTGCTCAGGGTTAAAAAGCTCTTTTGATACCACACGGTTGTTTGTTCAGATGAAGAAATTCAGACATCATAGCCATAAGTGCAGCACAGGAAAATGCAACTTGAGCATGTATGTATGTTACTCACGGGTTGGTCTGTGTGAAGGCAACAGAAGTGCAGGTCTTTCTGTGCACCAGTCTGCCTAGTCTGGCCTTGCCTTTCACGATGCAGTATGGGACACCCATCTTGCGGCACAGAGCAGGCAAGAACACCACCAGCTACACAAGACATTTAAATAAGCAAGTCATCGATTACACAGCTCTGGAAAAAAATTAAGAGACCACTGCAAAATCATCAGTTTCTCTGGATTTACTATTTATAGGTGTTTGAGTACAAATAACATTGTTTTATTCTTTAAACTGACAACATTTCTCCAAAAATTCCAAATAAAAATTTAGAGCATTTATTTGCAGAAAATAACAAATGATCAAAATAAAGATGCAGTGTTTCAGACCTTGAATAATGCAAATAAAACAAGTTCATATTCATTTTTAAACACAATACTAATGTTTTAACTTAGGAAGAGTTCAGAAATCAATATTTGGAGGAATAACCCTGATTTTCAATCACAGCTTTCATGCGTCTTGGCATGCTCTCTACCAGTCTTTCACATTGCTGTTGGGTGACTTTATGCCACTCCTGGCACAAACATTCAAGCACCTCGGCTTTGTTTGATGACTTGTGACCATCCATCTTCCTCTTGATCACATTCCAAAGGTTTTCAATGGGGTTCAGGTCTGGAGATTGGGCTACCCATGACAGGGTCTTGATCTGGCAGTGTGGCATGGAGCATTGTCCTGCTGGAAAAAACAATCCTCAGAGTTGGGGAACATTGTCAGAGCAGAAGGAATTAAGTTTTCCTTCAAGATAACCTTGTACAGACATCTGACCTGAACCCCATTGAAAACCTCTGGAATGTGAGTAAGAGGAGATGGATGGCCACAAGCCATCAAACAAAGAAGAGCTGCTTGAATATTTGTGCCAGGAGTGGCATAATGTCACCCAACAGCAACGTGAAAGACTGGTAGAGAGCATGCAAAGACACAAGAAAGCTGTGATTGAAAATCAGGGTTATTCCACCAAATACTGATTTCTGAACTCTAAGTTAAAACATTAGTATCGTGTTGTTTAAAAATGAATATGAACTTGTTTTCTTTACATTATTCGAGGTCTGAAAACACTGCATCCTTTTTGTTATTTTGATTAGTTGTCATTTTCTGCAAATAAATGCTCTAAATGACAATATTCTTATTTGGAATTTGGAAAATTGTTGTTAATAGTTTATAGAATAAAACGTGTGTTAATTTTACACAAACACATTCATATAAATACGGAATCCAGAGAAACTGACAATTTTGCGGCGTTCTTAATTTTTTCCAGAGCTGTATATCAACAAGCACCTATTAAAAACACTCTTATAAGAGGTATGCCATGTATATCTAGTGGTTGTTGCTCAGTGTTAAAAAAGCTAGTATTTTAATCTTCAGCATGAATTCAGGTGAAGAAATTCAAAGCATCATTGCAGACACCCACAACATGATTTCAAACAGAAAGATTGGCTATGCCTCTTTGCAACATCCCGGTGGAACAAAAAAGTCTTGACGCTCACCTCAATGGGATCAACATCATGGGCAATAATGACCAGCTGAGCCTTCTTGCTTTCCACTAGTGTGGTCACTGTGTTCACACCTGGGAAAGATTATGTGTTAACGTGGTAAATATCAAAACATACCACTGTCTAGACAAGTTTTTCACATTCCGAAAGATGCTGGCAATATGGTAGATGCCATGAATACAAATGGTATGGTTAAACTAAACACCAAAATGTGATGCTGGATGCTAGCTGACAACATAAATATAACCAAACCCATGCAATTTTGAAAACTGTGCATCACTAGTTAAGATTAAATACTAGGCAAACCCTAGCATCCCAAAAGACTCACCTGCACGGAGAACTGGTGGCCTCTTGGTGGGTACGTCACCCTTTCCAGCAGCCTTCTGTTCAGCACGAGCCAGCAGTCGCCGTTTCTTCTCCTGCTTGGTCTCGGGCCTGTATTTGTGGGCCAACTTGAACAGCTGGGTAGCTGCAGAAAGACAAGGTTTAAATGTAACACGAGCCATATCGGCACTTTTTAAATGAAGTCTACATTGTTCAAGAAAAACAAAAGTGTTCACAAATATTCAAATAGAATTTAAAGTGACAAAGTACAACAAATTTGGACCAAGCAACAAGTGCATCAGTGATCTTGGTGGGGTGTCTACACCGACAATTCAGATAGCAAATATTCTTCACATCATCTGCACATCAAGCATTTGAAAGCAAATCATTGCTGTAGCAACAACCTATTTTAATCCATATAGACTCCAGTCAATAACTAACCAGTCTGGCGGTCCAGAGCCTGGGTAAACTGGTTGATTGCAGGGGGAACCTTCAGACGCTTGTACAGGATGGCCCGCTGGCGCTGCAGCCGAACGTAACGTGGCCATTTAACGAATCGGGTCAGATCCCGCTTCGGCTGGATGTCCTGACCTGGAGAGGTGATGATTGAAGTACATGAGTTTCATCTGTAATAAAACTACATTAAAAGGTAAACAACTTGTCAATTGGTTTTTCCAATAGTAACACAAATGCATCAGCGATCTTGGTGGGAGATTGTCTGCATTGCTGTTAAGATAGCAAATATTCGTAACATCATCTGCACTTGTATGAAGGTTAAGCTCTCCTCAAAAGCCCAGTTGCTACTCACCAATGCCAAAGTTTTTGGGCCTTTTCTCAAACAGGGGATTCACGACTTTCTTGGCTTCATGCTTCTTGGCGACTGAAGGGGCAGGTGCCACCTTCTTCCCCTTAGCCTTTTTCCCTTTAGGCTGAGGAGAGATAAACAGATGAGTTTATTATCCCCTTTGAGCAACAAGTTCACAGACAACGTTGTTTTTGTGGCTCTTGCTCAGGATTAGAAAGATCTGATCTACACAAAAGTTTCAGGTGAAGAAATTCAAGACATCACAGCAAAAGCCAAAGAGCCGATTGGTCGAGTGGCACCAACTTCCAAGTTGTGTTTCTCACATGCCTCGTTGCAACTTGGATGAATTTAGCATCGCACACATTCACATATGGATCCAAAGACAAAAGATATTTCCACTAAACTTAACATCCATTTTATCATTCATAGGCGGTTTAGTGTAGAGAATGTAACAGCGCTTTTGTGTTCAGCAAATGCCAGCAGTACGACCGGATTCATTTTGGCCTAACAAACAAGTAAGCTAACGAGTTAGCATTCGTGTTTAGAACCTATGACACAGCCATAGTAAATTATTATGAAATACGTCTATTACAGTACCAACAAGAACCACTTTGACCGGTTTGAAATGTCTCTTCTACAGTACCGAGAAGAACAACTATAAGCAGCGTGAAGTCTAAATGCGCCCGTTATTGTGGCTGGACTTGTGACAGTAAGAGGACACTTCATACCAAAAAGATCTGTTCTTAATGTAACCACTTAAAATAATTACAATTCTTGTTCAGATGGAGAGCACGGACACTTTATTATCTATAACCGACATTTTTTTTAAAGTCTAGACTACACCAGATACAGGATGCTTAAGGATTTTAAAAGAGTGCAGGCTTCCCTGTGAAAAGCATCAGACACTCACCATGTTGGATCAGACGGAAAGGAAGAAGGAAGGGTTTGTGGGTAATTTAACTACTGCGACGTTTGGTGGTGACGTTATATGCACGCGACAGGATAAAAGCGGGACGTTCGTGTTTATGCGAGGAGTTACAAGAATAATGCTTACAAATTGTAAGTAGTTCTCAACATTTTATTAACTTTAAATTGTAGTAAAGTTATGTGTATTTATTTTAGTGCTTTAACACTAACAAAAACTTAAGGCCCATTATTTGTCGCGATTTTCCCCCTCCTGGTATAGTTCAGCTGATCAAAGAGACTATGTTTCATTCACCTGTGATAACAAGCTGTCTATTTCTGGCCTCCGTTATGTAGAGAAAAGATGTAATAACAAAGTGCTAAAATCTATTTTGTTTACTACAGAATGTTTCCACCTTAAAGGGATAGTTCACCCAAAAATGAAAATTCTCTCATCATTTACTCACCCTCATGCCATCCAATATGTATATGACTTTCTGTCTTCTGTAGGACACAAATTAAGATTTTTATAAGACTATTTCAGCTCTGTAGGTCAGTACAATTTAAGTGAATGGGTACCAAAACTTTGAAGCTCAAAATGCACATAAAGTCAGCATAAAAGTAAAACATAAAACTCCAGTGGTTTAATCCATGTCTTCAGAAGCGATATGATAGGTGTGGGTGAGAAACAGATCAATATTTAAGTCCTTTATTACTATAAATTCTCCTGCCTGCCCAATAGATGGCAATATGCAAGAAGAATGCAAATCACCAAAAACAAAAAAAGAAGAATGTGAAAGTGGTGATTGATGATAAAAAAAGGACTTAAAGTGCACCTGTTATGGTTTTTAAACGTGCCTAATTTTGTTTTAAAGGTCTCATACAATAGATTTACATGCATCCAAGGTCAAAAAACACTTTAATTTGCTCAGTTTAAATTGCAGCATTACCTTTTTTTCCCAGTGTCAAAAACGACTCGTTCAATGATCCGTTCTAAAGGATTCATTCTAAACTCTTCCTTTCAGAGAGCCTACTCTGCTCTGATTGGTCTACCGCTTACAGCACGTGTCGGAAAGGAAACACCCACTACCATATCCAAGTTTCAGCTCCGTCTGAAAAAATTTCTGTTTTACCTTACCAATTTGAGCACGAGTCCGACAATGATGCATCGGAAGATAAACCTGAACCACCATCACAACTAGAACAGGACGTTTCTCAGTGGTAAGTTTATATGTAGCTTGACAGTAACGTGAGTTAGCCGGTTAGCAGAGGCTAACAGCTAACAGGCTAACAACGTGCACTGGCTGTACATGTAAACAGACCAGAGGCGGGTTTTTTGTTACCAAATTACGTAGGTTAGTACGGGAAGTAAGTCTGGAATTACTAACGAATCGTTTCAGGTGTTCAGAATCGGTTCTTTCTTTTGGGAGTCAGTAAATCCATTTGTCGTGCACTTTGATTTTTGAAACTTTGCAGAATTTTTTTTACATTCACAAACAGCTATATAACTCACTACATGAAAGGTAATATTTGAAAAAACATAATAGGTGCTCTTTAAATATTGATCTGTTCATTTAAGATTTAGATATAAAATGTATCCTTTATTATTATTTTTTAGACAGATTTAAAACACAGAATGGGTTTTATTCATGCAAAGTTCCCAAAAAACGTGATTAGTTAACGCTGAAATATTCAGCACTTGACTTAGTTATAATTATAAAAGTATAACATACACTGGCGGCCAAAAGTTTGGAATAGTGTGCAGATTTTGATGTTTCGGAAGGAAATTGGTACTTTAATTCACCAAATTGGCATTCAGCTGATCACAGTGTATAGTCAGGACATTACTGATGTAAAAAACAGCACCATCACTACTTGAAAAAAGTCATTTTTGATCAAATCTAGACAGGCCCCATTTCTAGCAGCCATCACTCCAACACCTTATCCTTGAGTAACCATGCTAAATTGTTAATTTGGTACTAGAAAATCACTTGCCATTATATCAAACACAGTTGATAGCTATATGGTTCGTTAAATGAAGCAAAACATTGTCTTTGTGTTTGTTTTTGAGTTGACACAGTATGCAATAGACTGGCATGTCTTAAGGTCAATATTAGGTCAAAAATGGTAAAAAAAAGAAACCGCTTTCTCTAGAAACTCGTCAGTCAATCATTGTTTTGAGGAATGAAGGCTATACAATGCTTGAAATTGCCAAAAAAACTGAAGATTTCATACAAAGGTGTACACTACAGTCTTCAAAGACAAAGGACAACTGGCTCTAACAAGGACAGAAAGAGATATGGAAGGCCAGATGTACAACTAACAAGAGGATAAGTACATCAGAGTCTCTAGTTTGAGGAATAGATGCCTCACATGTCCTCAGCTGACAGCTTCATTGAATTCTACCCACTCAACACCAGTTTCATGTACAACAGTAAAGAGAAGACTCAGGGATGCAGGCCTTATGGGAAGAATTGCAAAGAAAAAGCCACTTTTGAAAAAGAAAAACAAAAAGAAAAGTTTAGAGTGGGCAAAGAAACACAGACATTGGACAACAGATAATTGGAAAAGAGTGTTATGGATCTTAACCCCATTGAGCTTTTGTGGGATCAGCTAGACTGTAAGGTGTGTGAGAAGTGCACGACAAGACAGCCACATCTATGGCAAGTGCTACAGGAAGTGTGGGGTGAAATGTCACCTGAGTATCTGGACAAACTGACAGCTAGAATGCCAAGGATCTGCAAAGCTGTCATTGCTGCACGTGGAGGATTTTTTGAAGAGAACTCATTGAAGTAGTTTAAGAAGTTCTGAAAAAAAAATTCAAATTGTAATAGTAATTTTTCACATTATTAATGCCTGACTATACATTGTGATCAGTTGAATGGCACTTTGATGAATAAAAGTACCAATTTATTTCAGTAAGAGAAAAATCTGTACATTATTCCAAACTTTTGGTCGCCAATGTTTGTTTTTTAGAAGTGAACCCCGGAGTTGAATTTGTGGTCAATAATATTGTGATTTTGTCAAAATATTATATAGGCCTGCATGAATGCATTTTCTTTAAAACCCTTCAGTTTTTCTGAGTTGGTGGTGATTTACAAACCATTATAATGCGTAACAAAAATGCGCACAATTATGGCATTTTTGAAAGTCGTCTTTAAAGATTAAGCCCTTTTGTTTTTTTACTTTTCTTTAAATTGTAATTTATGTTTTTATTTATTTGTATTTATTATGTTTTTGCTGCTGCCTAGCTTCTTTTGTTACTTAGTCATGACAAACTTTTTTGTAAGGCCTGTTTTGTACTGTTTGAATAAATAAGGTGGATAGACTTTGAAGTGCAAAGAACAAATATTTGCAATTTAAGGATGTAAGTGGCGATGCATGGCATTATAGAAATGCAGCTGTGCTTTTATATAACTGTTCATATTTTCCAGCTCTATAATTATTTGAAAATGAATTCTAATAAAACTCGTTTTCGATCCTTTAGCACTGAGTCAGGTGTAATTGAAGAGCGCTGAATGAGATGGCCACACAAAGAGTCCTCCCGCAAAGCAAAGAGACTCTTCTGCAGAACTACAACAAAAGACTTAAAGATGACATCAGGTCAATTCTAGACAATTTTACGGAAATAATCAAAACTGCCAAGGTATGTTGGTATGCATTTTGCAGAGAGATGTGCATAATGGTGTGATTTTGCTATGAGACACTGTAGAATAATCCAGAGTCATCTGATTGATCACAACCTGTTCAGGTGGAAGATGAGACCCAGGTTTCCAGGGCAACACAAGCTGAGCAGGACCACTATGAAATGCATGTGCGAGCTGCCAACATCGTAAGACCTGCAGTGTCACTTTTACTTTCACCTCTATTGTTTCTCAATCCAGTTCCTAAGCACTGCACTTTTTGAATATCTCTCTTATGTATCTGATTCATCTTGTCAAACTAGTGAGACTCCTAATATGTGCAATGCTGGGTTTCCCTCAGGAGCAGGATTGAGAGGGACTGATCTGTTGTATTTTAATGAAGTTAAACCTCTTACTTGCAAATGACAATATGCTTGAATATTAAGAAGGGACAGGCAATTCAGATATGGATAAACATTACATCAAACAAAAACATGGTGTTGTTTTGTGTGTGTTTTGTCTTTTCAGGTACGTGCAGGAGAGTCTCTTATGAAGCTTGTCTCAGACCTGAAGCAGTTCCTCATCCTGAATGACTTTCCCTCTGTCAATGAGGCCATTAGTCTTCGCAATCAGCAGCTGCGCACGCTGCAGGAAGAATGCGACAAGAAGCTCATCTCCCTGCGTGATGAGATCGCCATAGACCTGTATGAGCTCGAGGAAGAGTATTACTCCTCCAGGTACAAATAGACCAGTGATCCCACAAATGTGTGCAGTCACCTCTGCCTACCATTGCTTACCAACGGCATAAACATGCACTCACAGTGATGCATATGTGCATCATTTTACAAACAAACACACAGGGTGAATCATGAAGCCATTAATATGCCTAAAGGTATTTAAAACAAAAAGCCAATTATTGGGTAATGCTTTTTTAGGATCAAACCATTGGTCATTTTACTAAAATATCTTTTGCTAACCATTCTGGCTTGCTGCATTTATTTGAATAAACTTTCCCAGGTTGGTTCTCCATACACATGTACTCAGTCATACCATACCATTTATGCCTAATGTTCATTCTTACAGATAAGCCTATAACTTATCACTAGTGGATTGTCCTCTCACATAGTCAATTGATGGACTAAGACACTTACAACAATCCAGACATCATCATATCTTTATGTGGTGTATGCACTACTAATAAAATGTCAGTTCTATATTACAGTCATACCAAAGAAAAGGAAATGATTTATCCCTTTCTGTATAACTGGTTTTGCACAAGAACTGAATTTGAATGTAAATCATTTCCCACAACTGCCTTAAAAGATTCTGTTATCTTGCAAGGAATCAGGATTTGTGTTCACTCTCAGTGGTAGTGTTGGTACAGTAGGTGTGTTAATAGAGATTAGGATATGATAAATCTGGATCAGTATTCCTATTCTGAGATTTCTAATGAATACAAGCTGTCTTTTAAGCGCACCAATGTAATTTTGAAATAATTAAATTTTTGAAGAAAAATGTAAATTTTATGTTATTTGAAATGGGATTGGACACATTAATGTTGGATGAAATTAATTTACAAAATAGTTACAAAATTCAACACACTTTTTAATTTGTGCTATTGTTATTGCATAGGGAATAAATTACTTTTAAGAAACCTATTAATTTACCTTACTGGAAACATTGTTTATTAAGATCAAGAGCACAATCAAATGTTTTTGGAATTTTACTATATAATTCATATAAATGTATTGATTTATTTTTTTTCTCTCTGTTACACTTATTGTAGTTTGTGTATACTGGCAAAATCTTTAGATTTCATTGGCATATGTATCAAAATCAGAATGTAAAATTTTTTTTTTTTTCTTCAGTGGTTTAAAACTGCACTACACTGTGTTTCTTTGTGGTGCCTTATTAAGTACAATAAGTGTTGGTCACATTAGTGTCTGTTCCAAATGTGTCAATATTTGTCAGGTTTTCCACAAACAGACCAACTGGTCATTTCAAATTTCATAAATAAACCAGAAAGAAAAGAGAGCACTTTTAGTGTCCATTTTTATTATTTCGCCCGCCTCAGAATTAAAACACATTTTCTGCCTGTCTGTTGAGTGCATAGTTCAAATTCTCTGCTGCTTACAGCCTTTTGCCTTAATCTACTGAGAAATTCTATTATGCTTTACACACATATTTCAGTGCACAGAAACACAGCAAACAGAAGAGCAATGTGAGCTGACAGACTAGTACGAACATCATGTGACCACACATTACCAATCAAGCTTCCTCTCCCTTCTTGTCCTTTCCCATTTCCTTCTAAAGTTGTGTGAGTTTTGTATGTGGCCCTTTTACTGATTGACATGTTGTACTGCGATTATGAATTAATATTCAACACTTCTCATACACTATACTGCTAATGCTTAACTCAGTGTGTTTTAGGTAGAAGTGCACAAAGGAAATTTTAGTTTGTGTGTAACGTGTGTGTATAACGTTTCTAGCTGTGGACAGTGGGATGGTGTTGAGTTGCCACTTTGTGAGGCCTTTCATCGGCAGGACAGTTGGGGGTCCCCCGCTACAACCCCTGACCCCTCACGTGTCAACACAGAGGATTCAGATCACTTGGGTACCCAGGAGTCCATGCAACGTCACCTCAACGGCCATGGCAGCAGCACTAGTGAGCAGTCATGAAAGACGGGCAGTTTCCTTAGTGGACCAACTAGATTACACAGCGTAACATCATAAGCTTCCAGCTGCAGACTTTAAATCTAGGGACTTGTGAATTTAATCAACCGGAATGATTTCATTTGTCCTGCAATAGTGACACTGAATAACACTATAATATTTCAATATCGCAACTTGATAGCTTGCTTTGTTCTTAACTCACATTGGTATTTTGAAGTGTTTTTGTCTTTCTGTCTGTTTATTGGCTTAGACTAGTTGGACTGAGTGATATTACAACTATGCTATACTGAGCCAGCTCTTAATGTTGATCATTGTCCTACAGAAAGTACAGATTTATTTCATGATAATGGAAATTCTGTAATTAAATGACTTTGGCACACGCCTTTTAACAAGCTGTTATAAACTAACAGTGCTTTTGAAAGTTAAAAGTAGACTTCTCAGTAAGCATGCTGCACAGAATTAATGTAATAGTTCACCAAAAAATGAAAATTCTCTCATCATTTACTCACCGTCATGCCATCCCAGATGTGTTTAACTTTGTTCTGCTGAACAAAGATTTTTAGAAGAATATTGCAGTTATGTAGGTCCTCAAAATGAACGTAAATAGTTACTGTAATTTTGAAGCGCCAAAAAGCACAAAGGCATCATAAAAGTAATCCATAAAACTTCACGGTTAAATCTATATCTTCAAAAGTGATGTGATAGGTGCGGATGAGAAACAGATCAATATTTATGTCCTTTTTTACTATCAAACTCAACTTTTACTTTCTTTTGTTTTGGCAATTTACATTCTTCGTGCATATTGCCACCTACTGGGCAGGGAGGAGAATTTATGGTAAAAACTGACTGAAATATTGATATGCATTTCACCCACACCTATCATATCACTTCTGAAGATATGGATTTAACCACTGAAGTCTTATGGATTACTTTTATGCTGCCTTTATGTACATTTTGGAGCTTTAAAATGTTGGTACCCATTCACTTGCATTGTAAAGATCTACAGAGCAGAAATATTCTTCTAAAAATCTTTGTGCCTTCAGCAGAAGAAAGTCATACTCTTATGGGAGTAAATGAGAGAATTTTAATTTTTGGGTGAACCATCCCTTTAAATCTCAGTT
The DNA here is from genome assembly GCF_019703515.2 of Myxocyprinus asiaticus. Lineage (NCBI taxonomy): Eukaryota > Metazoa > Chordata > Actinopteri > Cypriniformes > Catostomidae > Myxocyprinus > Myxocyprinus asiaticus. The sequence continues at coordinate 28,388,654 of NC_059346.1, forward strand.
TCTCCCTTTGTCCTCACAGATCAAAATACACTATTAAATTTCACTGTATGTTACACACTGTAGATGATGTGCACTGTAAGGCTTTGCATTTTTTCAAAAATGTCAGCCAAGGAAAAGTTCTCGGTTTATGCTATTTTTTTTTTTATTAGCTTTAATGCTGTGCTATTTTAGGACTATCTTTCCATTTTAGTTTGTTACAATCCTCAAAGCCAAAACTTTGGAGCAATGGTACATTTTGTTGATACAACAGTAATTAAGTTAATAATATTACTTTTGTTATTTGTACTTTTTATTTTTTAAGTAGAAATAAAAATGACCTTCAATAAAACTGAAGCTTCATTGAAATGCAGCGATAATTTACATCTCAATGAAATAACACTTTAAAATGTTGCAAGGAATATAATTATGAAACTGAACACAAACTACTTCAAATGGTCTTTTTGAATCAGTTAGTAAGACAAATATTTGCAAAGATGACCAACGTGGGAGACATTTTATTGTAAAACCATGTAAGCTAAGGAACATTTTTAAAATATAGAAGGAAAAAAAAATATTTACATTTTTCTTTTATTTTACAGAAAGATATAATGTCTAACTGACTGTGTGTGAACAAAAAAGCAGAAGATTAGTATCTTCGGTTCATCTTCTTGAACTTCTCATAATGGTAGTCATCTGTGGCCTTCTCGTTATTCGGTCTCTTGCGGAAATTAGGTGGTGAAGCTGAGGATTTAAAAAAAAAAAAAAAGAGAGATACAGTGAAATGTTATCTTAAATTATTACAAAACCTGTGTAAGTCATTGAACCTAGAGTTTTTCGTTCTGATCTTACCCTCTGGTGCAGGCTTCTCAGTGTCGCCTACTCGTAGAGGCCTGGCTTTCGGCTCTTCTCTGTGGCGTCTCTGGGGCGCGTTTACATCCTCATGATAGACTAAGGAGAGAAGCAGAAGCAATGAGATTCCAAAAATGTAAACTGAAAGGATGATTTATAAAATATTGAATGATTTTTGCCCTGGTTTTCAAATAACCTGGATTTAATGCACCATAGAAAAATGCATATCCTTGGTCCTCAAAGATAGCAAATCTTTTAGGTCATTTTACTTGCAATCAGTAGGTAGTTAAATATAAACAATGCATTTAGAAGGTCATTTCTGGCCAGTTTTAATCGTGCATAGTGCTTTTGCCTAGTAATCTACAAGCTTAAAGGGATACTTCACCAAAAAAAAGAAAATTCTCTCATTTACTGACCCTCATACCAACCATCCAAGATGTGTATGACATTCTTTGTTCTGCAGAACAAAAATGAAAATGTTTGGTAGAATATCTCAGCTCTGTAGGTCCATACAATGCAAGTGAATGGTGGCCAAAACGTTGAAGCTCCAAAAGCACATAAAGGCAGCATAAAAGTAATCCATAAGATTCCAGTGATTTAACCCACATCTTCTGAAGCGATTGAATCAATTTTGGGTGAGAACAGACCACCTTTTAACTTATTTTTCACTGTACATTTTGCCATTGCAGTCTCTATGCACGATCATGATTTCAAGCTCATGGAAACGTGTAAACGGGGGGGGGGGCGGTTGAACTTGTGTATATAGTTGAGTTACAATAAAGTGATTTGAAGCTCTATTACACTTCCTAGTACTTGACGCATATGCAGAACACCAGGAAGAGTAATCGAGCTTGAAATCATGATCTCCAAGGAGACTGCTGATGTCAAGATTTACAGTGAAAATTTAGTTATGTTTTGGACTGTTGTCACCCAAATCTGAATGGATCGCTTCAGAAGACATGGATTTAACCACTGGAGTCTTGTGGATTATTCTTATGCTGCCTTTGTGCTTTTTGGAGCATTAAAGTTTTGGTCACCATTCACTTCCATTGTGTGGACCTACAGAGCTGAAACTTTCTTCTAAAAATCTTTGTGTTCTGCTGAAGAAAGTGGGATGGCATGAGGGTGAGTAAATGATGAGAGAATTTTTGGGCTAACTTAAATATAGTCGGCACTAAACAAAATGGTGGGAGCTGGTACTGTAACTCGAGGATTTTACTTAATCTAGATTTGATAAATTACACAATTCATAATGAACAAACAAACAAAATCATGATAAATTCTTCTGAATATAAAACATTTCTGTTCTTCAAATACAGAGTTGGTTTAAGTAAAAAAGAAATGTGTAAAAGGCCAAAATTCTCATACTCAAATATCGTACTTGTATTTGTAATTGTATTCTAATATATAGTCAATAAAGGCCCAAATATACTTCATAAGTAATCGAAAAACGAACAGGTGTGATGTCATTTAGAAAAAAATCTGGCCAAAAACACATTAGTTTCTGTGGTTCGTAACATCTTGACTGGGCGAACTTTTAGGAAAACTCCTAACTGACTGCTTAACACCATCTTCCTGCCATTGGTCCACGTCATCGTTAGGTGTGACCTGGAGCTCCACCTAGCTTGACGCCAACATACTCTGTTTATGTTGCTCAGTCAGTAAAAATCAACCAACAAGAATACACTGGTGTGCAGTTATTAGCGAGCTGGTGCAAATTTACCTACATCTGTATGATTGTTCATGTAGAGAAATTTACCAAGACCATGTCCTGCGATTTGTTGTTTTGTTTAATTAGTCTACAAAAAGGAATCAAATGTACTCAAATACTCTCAAGTGCCCATTCACTCATGTGCCATCTGCAGCAAAAGCAAGATATGCCTCTATCATTATTCTCTTGTCTTTATTCTGCACATTAACACTTTTATACGCTCATATTTGTAATATTATCTGTGTCATCATAAATTTCAATAACAGAGTGTAATTGGCGCATACACTGCCTGACCAAAACAAAAGTTGCCATTTGGATTTAAATGAGCAGATACTTAAGAGCCTATGATTGGATCATTATTGCAGTGATTAATATGTTTCAGCTGGCAACAATTCTTTTAACCCTAACTGATGCAGTGTGTAGTTTCTCATTTCTTAAACAACCATGTTGGAAGGCATATCCCGTGGTCGTGGAAAAGATGTTACTGTGTTTCAGAAGGGGCAAATTATTGGCCTGCATCAAGCAAAGAAAACAACTAAGGGGATTGCTGAAATCACTGGAATTGGGTTATGAACTGTCCAACGCATTATTAAAACCTGGAAGGATAGTGATGAACCGTCAGCTTCGCAGAAGAAATGTGGTTGGAAAAAAATCTTGAATGATTGTGATTGGAGATCACTAAAACGCTTGAAGTCACATATTAAAAAAATAAAATAAATAAAATAATCGACAGTAGAACTCACGGCTATGTTTAATAGTGAAAGTGTGACGAGAACTTACAGGATTGGGACTAAACAGCTGTGTGGCCACAAGAAAGCCACTTGTTAGTGATGCTAATCTGAGAAAAAAACAACAACAACAAAAAAAAAACTTCAATTTGCTACGAAGCATAAAGATTGGACTGTGGAGCAATGGAAAAAGGTCATGTGGTCTGATGAGTCCAAAATTACCCTATTCCAAAGTAATGGTTGCATCAGGGTAAGAAGGAAGAAGGGAAGCACATGAAGCGATGCACCCTTCATGCATAGTGCCCACTATACAAGCCTCTGTAGGCAGTGTTATGATCTGGGGTTGCTTCAACTGGTCAGATCTAGGCTCATCAACGTTATGTGGCAATAAAATGAAGTCAGCTGACTACCTGAATGTACAGAATGACTAGGTTATGCCATCAATGGATTTTGTAGGATGACAATATCAAGATTCATCAGGCTCAATTTGTGAAAGAGTGGTTCAGGGAGCATGATGAATCATTTTCACCCTTGAATTGGCCACCACAGAGTCCTGACTTTAACCCTATTGAAAGTCTTTGGGATGTGCTGGAGAAGACTTTACGGTTTGGTTCGACTCTCCTGTCATCAATACAAGATCTCAGCCAAAACTTTATGCAACTCTGGATGGAAATAAATGTTGTAATGTTGCACAAGGTTGTCGAAACAATGCCACGACGAATGCGCACCATAATCAAAGCTAAAGGCGGCCCAATGTAATATTGGAGTATTCAACTTTTTGTTTGGGCCAGGAAGTGTATTATGTCCGTGTATAGCATGTTAGCGCATTAGAGTCATGATTTAATAATGTAAATAAGACAAATTAAACATTTTCTACTGCATATATACAGTATTACTTTACATCATCATCGAGTGGTTAAAACAGCTTTTTACTAATCTCATGTGAATTCTACTCATAGAATGAGGCATAAAATCATTGATAACACATTTAAAGTAACATTGGTTAAGGTTTTACTGAGCGTCCTCATATTTAAATGCTCCTCTAAACGCCTCCCACAGCGGTGTGGCGGGTGTCTGAATGTTCGGAAACAGTATACCGTTGCTCGGCTGTTTAGAACTTCTTTTTACCCCTGAAAGAATGAATGAATGAGAACTTCTACGGAAGTATATTGGGGCCTTAAGCCTATGATAGCCCTTTTTCACTGACATGGTTTGGGTTCCTGGCCTTGTGCGAATTCTCGAACTGTTCCACACACTTCCACCGCAGCAAAGGCCGTTCTGGGGCCGAAAACCTGGTTCGACACCGGCCCCAAAACTTGCTGGTCTCTATGCAGTAGGGATGTAATGGTATGACGGTATACCGTGGTATTAAACACAGACGGTTTCCATACCGTTGACTTTTCCTTAATGACGGTATTGTGTGCACAAAATTATATATATATATGAATAAAAAAGTAAATGAATTATATTTCCATTTACAAATGGTTCATTTAATAATAATAAAGAAATAATAATTAAAAAAAAATATGTTTAAATGAAAGATGAGAAAGTCGCATTCAACACATCATGTCACTCTGTCAGACCAACGGACAGCAGCACGAGCGCTGTGTAGAATGAAATGTCGGATACAGAGGAGCCTCTTTTCCCCCACCTAAGCGGATAAAGTCCGCTGTGTGGGAGTATTTTGGTTATTTAAAAGACACAAGAGGCAACATCAGTGTTGACGGACACCCTATTTGCAAAATGTGTCGGAGAAAAGTGTCGGCTCAGTCGGGAAACACTTCGAACATGAAGCACCATCTCCGAGAGCACCATCCCACAGAAATTGTGGACATGAATGCAAGCGAAAAACTCTATGAACTGTCTGGTAATCAATTAAAAAATATAGATCCCCTTTCATAGAATACATAAGCAGATGCAATACACATTTACAAGACTAGTTACCCATTATTTGGAATTGGTTTATAAGTGTTGCGTTAGTGCTTCTGCATTCTAAGCGCATCTGTAACATTTTGAAAGACTAAGGCAATGATGTATTTGCAAAATAATAAAACACATAGAAAGTCACATTTACTGTGGTGAAACATTAACATATTACCTACAAATGTGACCTGATCCATCATTTTGGGTCATTTTGTCCACAAAACGCATTTTGAATGAACGAGAAAAGTCTCATTTCTGTTATTGAGCGCGTCATTGTTTACATTGTTTTTTTTTTTTAATATATTGTTTTTAAATTGTTTTGGACTGTTTTGGTTTGTGAACGGCACAAGTTTCTCTTGTAAACAATGACACGCTTCCTGACTCCTCCTCCACATGACGCGTGACCTTACCAACAAGCTTACTTCACAGAGATGTACAGAAGTGAACATTTGTAGTTAAAAAGTATATAAGTATTGTTTTGTTTCTAAAAATAATCAATCGTTGCCAGTGCTAGAGGACATCTACAGGTCGCGCTACTTCAGGAAAGCCATCAACATCTGCAAGGACCACACACAACCATGCCACCATCTATTTAAACTTCTTCCTTCTGGAAGGTGCTATGGGGCCCTTTATGCACACACCTCCAGACAATAACTGTTATAAATCAATCCACTGAGTACCCCCTGACAACTTGAGTCATTTGCCCACAGATCTTTTTGGTCACTGTTTACATTGTTATAAATCATTTATATGGTACATATTGTGCATACTGTGCGTTACTGTTTGACATTTCATACCCTTCCACACTACTGATTCCACTGCTGCACTACATACCTGAGCTATTGCACAATTTACATTTGCTGGACTTACCTATCATGTATGGTATTTTTATTTACTTGGTTTATTTGATCTTATTTATTGTTCTATAGTATCATAAGGAGTCGCAAACCTAATTTCGTTGTACCTGTGCAATAAAAACTGTATTTATACAATGACAATAAAGATATTCTATTTTATTAAATTATCAGACATTAAAAGCGTTGAAACGAGTGCTCTACTTGCGATATGGTATGGATATGATCCGAGATAACTAGAGAGACTGCAAAGGAAAAAAATACTCTACAAGAATGAACATACAGCACGAAATGATGCACGCCGCCTTCAATCGGACAATTGACCAAATCATAAACAAATTGAAAAACACTTAAGGGAGTACAGGGACCATAAGAAGGACGCAAGCAAAGCGACAGTGGACGGAGCAACGTTGTTTTGGACTGCTAACTAACCGGGGCATTGAATTCAGCCAGTCACGCTCGAGATAAACACAGAATCGCCGGTGTCCTCTGCAGCTGATCTCAGTAAGTTATTATATTTGCCAACTTTGTTAGCTTTCCTTACGCTGTTGTCATCTTATTTTGTGCATTGTTTTGTTCTGTAAGCGGATTTTTGACCAGCTACTCACCAAGTTTTGAAGATTGTGGCTATATGTTAAGTAAAATGGTGGGATTCTCAATCAATAATATTATATGCTATGGCAAAAATCTAAATACGACCATCTGCTACACCAATGTTAATAATGATTCCACTGTAACAGTTTACAGAACTTAGTAAGTTAAGCCACAGTTCATACAATATAATGTAACTGCATTACCTGTCATCTTTAGCGTAGATGTCGTCTCTGACAATCTTGTTGAGCAATGTAATAACTATGGATTGCATTAATCCGTAGATTTAAATATGTCCTCAAAAACAAGAGGAAAAGCTGTATACAAACACACTGTGACGCGCCATGTTTGTTTATGTTTAAGGTAGTCATGTGAAACTACCACGAAGACAGTAACCCGTTACATCATCGTTCGGCTCTCAGGTCAGTGGAAAAGCACGTCCGGTTTATGATAGGCTCCAGATTGTCCCCGGCTGTGAACCAGCGGAGCACAGGCTCGGCACGAGAACCATCGCATTTTTGGTGGAAAAGGGCTATGAATGTACCAACAGCAGATGAATGTAAGTGGCCACTGAGCTTTAAAATGAAGCTATAAAACAAGTTTAAAAAAAAATGGGAGTTGGATGTTCTCTTCTGGTGTATGTGAGCACTTACAGCGATTGTGCTGGACATAATTCACAGCGATGTTAGTGGGAACAAAGGAGGTCCCGTTGTCTTTCTTCTTATTCCTCTGCTCAGCCAGCAGCTTTGCTTTGGCTTCCTCTGTGCTGATGATGTTCTTTATCTTTGCACTAATAAGAAAGGGGAAAAGAAGTGCATAGTTAGGGGCACTAGTCAGACAGTCAAAAAAGAAAAATATCTCATGTGATGAAAGACATATGTCTATGAACAGATTAGCTCTAGTCTTGACGTACTCTATCCCCAGATCCACCTCTGGAATTCCACTCAGCATCTGATTGGACAACATCTCTTCTGTCTTTTTGGCCGAATTGACACGGATGTTCTCTGGAAGCTCGTACAGGAGGTCCTCTGGATTCTTCACTTTTACTTTCTGCTCCTCTGCCTCAACCATGCCTTTCTTTTTCTTTAACTCTGTCTCAATGTACTTCATCCTGAATAAAATCACAAGCGGATATGAGTGCAGTAAGAGGCAAACAAAGGATGAAAGAAATCAACAGTGAAGCTATAACATCATGCAAAAAAATTGAATAATGCTTAGGTGTGTGTTGAACAGGCATAGAATCAGGCTTGTGTACACAGACACTTACATGTCTGCATCTTCGTCTCGTCTGTTAGTTTCAGCAGAAAAGGAGGTGCCAAGATTCAGGTCGTTTTCCTCTGTGGTCCTATAGTGGGGAGAGGGAGTTTGGCAAATAATATCACTTTTAAAAATGGGGCATAACTGTGTTTTCATGTACACATTGTCAGGGGTGTAAAGTAAAGAATTACAAATACTCATGTTACTGTAAGTAGTTTTTCCCAGGAATTGTACTTTAAGTAGTTTAAAATTTTTATACTTTTACTTGAGTACATTTTAAGTGCTGTAACAGTACTTTTACTGCGCTATTTTCCCTCCGTCTGTGTTCACTACTTCCTGTCCTAATTTTATTGTTATCCATCAAAGTGATTGGCTACGGAGAGTCTCGTGACTTCCGTCCAATCACTCCAGTCACAATCAATCACAAAAAAAATTGAACATCAGCTGTATAGATTGGCCTCCAACTGTTTTGGATGTGGAGGATGCCTCAAGCACAGTTCAACACCTGAACATCCACGGCCGCACCTGAAAGGGATTTTCACAGTAAAAAAGGCCAGTTGCTTGATCGTGTCATGTGAGTTTTGCATGCTCAAGCCAGATATCAGTATTAATTCTACCTCTAATTCGAAAAAACATATTGAGGTAAATTTCATACTTCTGCTTACAAGATTCTGTGTGTGTATAACGTAGGCTGTAATTTAGCTATCTATCACTGATAGCAGGCTGCTGTGAGAGATTAATGCAATGTTATCAATAGGGCTGGGCGATAAAACAATCTCGATGTTTATCAAAAAAAAAAAAAAAAAAAGAGATGTCCTCAATATCGATGATAAACTTTTGAGTATTTTCTATACTTAGTCTATGTTCTACATCTAGACCAGGGGTGTTCATTACATCATTGCGATAGCATGAGCACCACTGGTTGGTTGATCTAGATAAAATTTAAAAGATTGACTTTTTTCCCTGGCGTCTGTAGCCGAGCGCTGTTTGATTGACAGGCGGCTAGTGTTTGTGCGCTTTACATGCGCCTAGACGGTCAAATACACTTCATAATTCTGCCAATGCCCATCTTGGTGAGGTATTAATGTAAACGCAGTCGGTTATGTCTGAAGTGAATGTAAACAGTGGGACAAAAAGGCGTATTTGTATAAACATGTCGGACTTGAAGTATAACCGAAAAGACCACTGTCTTGTATGTCATTAAAAGGCTATTAATCAAACAACAATAACAAGAAAACCACACTGCTTTTGGCTTAATAACTTGAGTAGCTTTAAAAGTATTCATGTAATAGAATCAAACAGTGGCATTGTTAATAATAATATATTTTTTTTTAAATATTGTTCATTTTTAAATATTACCGACTCCTGATGTAGAGAGTGTGTTAATTGGTATAATAAATTATCAGGAAAGTAGCAATGATAAAATAATTTATAATTATGCTTAGCCTTTATAAAGATAGAAAAGTATCAACCCTTGTAGAGCAATACTTCAGGCAGAATATTCCATCAGTCACAAATACACTTCAGAAAATTGTGCACCATGCATTAGATTTATTAGAACTATTTCTGGGCTTAAAAGACACAAGAACTAAATCAATGTGGAACATTGTATCTCAAAAGGAGTTCAGTGTGGGCCCCCCATGTGCTACTTCAAGAAATAGTTCACTCAAAAATGAAAATTCTCTCATCATTTACTCACCCTCATGCCATCCAAGATGTGTATGACTTTCTTCAGAAGAACACAAATTAAGATTTTTAGAAGAATATTTCAGCTCTGTAGGTTCTTACAATGCAAGTGAATGTATGCCAAAATTTTGACACTCCAAAAAGTACATAAAGGCAGCATAAAAGTAATCCATAAAACTCCTGTGGTTAAATCCATATCTTCAGAAGAGATATGATAGGTGTGGGTGAGAAACAGATCAATATTTAAGCCCATTTTTGCTAGAAATTCTTCTCTCTGCCCAGGTGGCGGCGATATGCATGAAGAATGTGACATCAAAAACACAAGAACAACAATGTGAAATTTAATGTGGAGATTGACAGAGCAGGGAGGAGAATTTATGGTCAAAATTGACTTAAATATTGATCTGTTTCTCACCCAACCTATCATATCTCTTCTTAAGACATGGATTTAACCACTGGAAACAAATGGATTAGACTACTTTTATGCTGACTTTTGTGATTTGTGGAGCTTCTAAATTTTGGCACCCATTCACTTGCATTATATGGACCAAAAGAGCTGAGATATTTTTCTAAAAATCTTAATTTGTGTTCTGTAGAAGAAAGAAAGTCATACACATCCAGGATGGCATGAGGGTGAGTAAATTATGAGAGAATTTTCATTTTTGGGTGAATTATTCCTTTTTAAGCATGATGTAGCCCCTGTACCAAACAACTTTTCCCACGCCTGTTCTACCTCCTCTATTGTGCAGGACATGATGTGCCAAGTGATCCTGCTTTTTTAGCATTTTTTTTTTTTTTTTACATTCCTTGCATTGTTTTGAACACGATTTATGCACAGCAATAACTCGCTGTTATTCTCAATACTCACTACTCATGAGTACTTTTAAATGAGCTACTCTTTTACTCTTACTTGAGTAGTTTCTAGGACAGTAACAGTACTTCTACTTGAGATTTTTCAGTATATTTCCACCCCTGCATATTGTTCTGAACATCACAATGAATCACTTTCATTACAAATTATATATGCTTCCAAACCTAGGCACACAAAAACGTACATGTCTCTGTTTCTGTCCTTCACTTTCTTCATGTCAACAACACCTCCAGTCTTTAGTTTAAATGGGTCGTCCTAGTGCATAAAAGAGGGAGTGACATTATTTTAGCCTTTTAAATCAATTTAAATTCACAGTAAATTCACATTTACTAAAACATTCAAAGATAGGTCACCCTCACAGTAAGACAAAATGTAGTTTCTTGAAAATCCTACCTCAAGCTCAGCATCTAAAGGAAGCTTCTCTCCTACAAGTAACGCCGCAATGCTGCAGGAACAGAAATGCACATATTATTCAGACTCCAGTTAAACATCCAAGGTGTACAACATGGGATTATTGGTGAAGAAATGTGGCCAACCTCACTCCATGCTGTCTCCTTCGTAGATTTTGAAGCTCCTTGGCTTCATCCAGTTTGGATCTGAGAAACATATTTAATTCATATGAATGGGCTCCGAATTTTATATCTGTATGAATGGGCCACACTTGAATACATGCTTTAATGCGAGGAAATTAGCGGTTGATCGAGTTGTTCATTGGACTATTCGGCCTCAGTAGTATATTTAGGGCAACTCTACTTAGTAAACAATGTGATCTAATATATCTACCTGACCACTTCCTTTGTCTCGTCGTCTTCCTCGTCGGTAGAGTCCTCTTTCCTCCTCCTAAAATTCTTACCAGGCGGCATAATTTTAATTATATAAGATTTACTCCTTACTTCAAGTAAATATAAGACGTTTGTTTTTTTAACTCCGTCGGCAGCGTTCTGTGTTTTGCGAGGTACCTCTTCCTCCACATTTCCCGAAACTTCCGCAGACGTCACACGTGCTTAATTAAGGGCTGATCCAAGACCAGTGCTTCTATTCTCCAGTTAACCGTTTAACTAGAGTAAAGCAGAAACTACTTAGTACAGACGGGCCAGACCAACGGTAAAGGGATGAAGAAAAGGAAGTCCCGCATTACAGGTAAAAGAGCAACCACCTTTAAAATACAGACACCGACTGTACTTAAACCAGAGAGTATTTAGCAGAGACGGGCCACTCCTATTAAAATGAATGGGAGAAATTGGAACGCCCAGCAAGCAGCTCTATTTTTTTTTTTTTTTTTTTTTTAGTAAACAGTAACATTTACAATTGTGTAAATATAACAATAAATATTATACAATAAGATATGCATTTTACAATATACATAAACAGAAGCATATAAAAAAGGAAACAATAACAAAAAAGAAGTGAACAAATGAAAAGAAAAAAACAGGGATGAAACAAAACTATACATAAGTGTCATAAGAAAATGTAAATAAATATATTGTAAAGCTCGCAAATACTCATAGTTTCTAATGCTTTCTTATTGAAAGAGTCTCTAATATTGTTAATGTACATCTTGATTTCATTTAGCAACACCGTAAAGTTGGGTTTTACGCTAATAAATTTAGATTTATGGACAACCAAGCAGCTCTAAACTGCTCATCGATTAACGGATGTAGATAGAAAATCCCGCCTTACAGTTAAAAGAGCCAATCGTGTTTTAGATGCAGACATCGCCTGTCAATCAACTCTATAACGCGCATGCGCATTAGCTATACAAACTGGAAGAATTGCGTTTTTTAGGGTAATCTGAGGGAAAGAAACACAATTTATGATACTGTTGTTGTCAGATTTTACTGCTGATTTTAACTATGTTCTTTGATCAACCGACTTGGAGATTTCGTTTTTTTCCCCCCATTCAAGTAGATAGGAGCCGCACTGAAAAATAGCTTCCCACCCTGCCCGAAAGCGATCCAAAGATGGCCGCCGAGTGGACTGACTTGCTAAAAGACTTTGGGAAAAGCGGCTGGGGTGTTAAAAGGCTGATCCAAGATCAGCGTCATGAAAATAAAACAGCAACAATAATTATTTAAAAATATTCAAACCCAAACAGATTGTATGTAACTGTTAGAACTTTAGATAAGTACATATTATTAAACTGATCAGATGAGAGAGATGAAAACATTCATTGGCTGTGTCTCGTTTGGAAGGCTGCGTCCTCCGGAGGTCGCATTTGTCGGCCGCATACGTCATCGAGACTGTCTCGTTTCATAAAAGCGAGTAGGACACTTTGAATGCGACCTTCTTTCACGGGAGTTCAGAGGATGCATGAGGTGTATCCTTCGTGGGCACTCACAACCCACAATTCTTTACTTCAATGGAAATGTCTAAAAAAAAAAATGACGCCAATTTGCCCGTAAATATGATGTTCAAACACAAATAATGTTAATTCCCAAGTTGAAGTACCTCAGTAGATGGGTGCAGAGTATATAATATGTATAATTATATTAATATATAATTAAAATAAAGTATTCGACTAAAAGTACACCTGTAAAATCTATTTTCTTTTCTCTTTACATCATTATAACTCTCCTAAAATTTACCTCATACATTCCCTTCCAGAGGGACTTTGTTCCCTTCTCACTCAAAGCGCTGGCGCTTGTTAAATAGTGTCGTGCTGTCATAGCAACCATGTTATGTTCATTTTCCGTTTGTCCTACGAAGGCCGTCTCGTTTAAACAAGGCTTGTTTAAAGGAGGACACTCGGTATACTGCAGCCTTCAAAGGACGCGTCCTACCTAGCATGCAGCCTTCGAAACGAGACACAGCCATTGGCTCTGGTCAAAGCTGTGACGCACTCGTTCTCGTGCTGTATTCAGTGTAGATGCTGCAGTCCACTGCTGCGCACCACCGTTACGAATGACAACGATCATCCATGATCTTTGTTTTTGTCGGACAGGTCAATTTCTGTTCTTATTTTTCGCTCGCCTAAACAGGAGTGACACTGTTTATTTGTTTAGATAACGTCATGACGACTGCGTATGGGCGTTTGAATAGTGTCTTCTAGCCGAAGTGTAAATATGGCCTGTTTATTTTGCAAGATCGTGATGTTAACAGGAGCTTTTGAGTGGTTGACGCTAACATTTAGATTAACTGTATTGTGTTTGTTTATGTTAGTATTTTATTTTACAACGTATTTGCATCATGTTCTTCACGGGTTTGTGTTGTGTCGAAGTCTGTTTAACTGGAATGTTATTATTTTTCCTTATCTGTTCGGAATACTTTTGAAGCTATTTTTCATATGATTTTAACGATACCGTTTTTATATGACGTAGGTTATTATTGCTGTGTATTTGTATTTCTCCCCTATAATAATGGACTGATATGGAGTGAAATTACTGCATTCTATTTCTGTTCGCATCTCATTGCACTCGTGCCAGCCGCATGAAACAGCAGTTTTGGGCTGTTTTCAAACCTAGTGATGAACCTGCCTACCTAGTCAGCATTTATTAGCATCATATGCCTGCCTAGACTCAATTATAAGGAATCATAGGCCCAAAATGTTGTCTAGGTAGGCAGCTCACTAGGTTTGGAGATACAGCCTCACTTAAAGGGTTAGTTCAACCCGAAATGAAAATGCTCTCATCATTCACTCACCCTCATACCATCCCAGATCTGTATGACTTTCTTTCTTCTGCAGAACACAAACAAAGATTTTTTAGAAGAATATTTCAGCTATATAGGTCCTTTCATTTCAAGTGAATGGTGAGCAGACCTTTGAAGCTTAAAATCAAATAAAGGCAGCATAAAAGTAATCTATATGACTCTATTGGTTTGTGGTTTAATCTATGTCTTTAAAAGCAATGCAGTCGCTTTGGGTGAGAAACAGATGAATATTTAAATCCTTTTTATCATAGGCAGAATGTGAAAGTGGAGATTTATAGTAAAAACTACTTAAATATTGATCTGTTTCTCACCCAGACCTATCACATTGCTTTTAAAGACATAGATTTAATCACTGGAGTCATTTAGATTACTTTTATGCTGTCTTTATGTGATTTTTTTTGGAGCTTCAAAGTTCTGGCCACCATTCACTTGCAATGAAAGGACCTACAGAGCTGAGATATTCTTTAAAAAAATATTTGTGTTCTGCAGATGAAAGAAAGTCATACACATCAAGGATGACATGAGGGTGAGTAAATGATGAGATAATTTTCATTTTTGGGTGAACTATCCTTTTAACCTATTTGAGGGCCATGATTTTACTAGCTGAATGATGACAGTCAGTTTTTCCCCTTCAAACATGTTGAAACTGTAAGTTCATCAGAAAGTTATGCTTAACATAGCTGTTTTATATGGAATTGAAACTGTGCAGGGTTGTACCAGCTTTGTTGACAAAGCTTTCTCTATGCATATGAATACACTTCTGCTTGTACTTCTTTTGTTTTTGCTTCCTTTTGAATAGAGTGAGGTAAAAATCAAGATGACTGACAGCGTTGCTCTTTGCTCTCACCTGCACACTATTGGGGAAGTTACTAAGGAGGAACTGATTCAGAAATCAAAGGTAAGATTCCAGTGTTACAGATATTAAAGTGTGAAATATATTATGAGTATTGAATTTTAAAATGTTTTTTTCTTTACTCAAGGGTACTTGTCAGTCATGTGGAGTAGGTGGTCCCAACCTCTGGGCATGTTTACAAGTGAGGAGCCTTAACCCCTGCAAAAATACTTAAAGTATTATTGTGTAGAGAAGTATAGTAATTTTTAAGCATGCAGAAGATCTATGAAGGTCATTTGATTAGCATAGTCCAATTTCTAAGATTAATTACAGAACCTTTCTTTAAAGTAAAGTCTTATTTCTTTGCCCACAGTGTGACTGTCCCTATGTGGGCTGCGGAGAGTCATATTCAGATCACAGTACTATACATGCACAGGTGACATTCCTACACTTTGCCTATTCATTCAGTGATTTATTCAACTAGCCATCTGTCCATATGCAGAAACACATTCTGTCTAAGATATTATATACTGCCTGGCCAAAAAAAAGTTGCATGCTCTAATATTTAGTTGGGCCAACTTTAGCTTTGATTACGGCGTGCAATCACCGTGGTATTGTTTCTACAACCTTATGCAATGTCGCAACATTTATTTCCATCCAGAGTTGCACATTTTTTTGGCTGAGATCTTGTATTGATGACAGGAGAGTCGAACTAAACCGTAAAGTCTTCTCCAGCACATCCCAAAGACTTTCAATGAGGTTTAAGTCAGGACTCAGTGGTGGCCAATTCATTTGTGAAAATTAATCCTCATGCTACCTGAACCACTCTCTCACAAATTGAGCTCGATGAATTTTGGCATTGTCGTCCTGGAATCCCATGGAATCCCCCAAAAATCCATTGATGGGATAAACAGGTCATTCAGTACATTCAGGAACACAACTGACTTCATTTTATTGCCACATAACGTTGATGAGCCTAGATCTGGCCAACTGAAGCAACCCCAGATCATAACACTGCCTACAGAGGCTTGTATAGTGGGCACTATGCATGAAGGGTGCATCACTTCATGTGCTTCCCTTCACCATGATGCGGTCATCGCTTTGGGACAGGGTAAATCTGGACTCATCAGACCACATGACCTATTTCCATTGCTTCACAGTCCAATCTTTATGCACCCTAGCTAATTGAAGTAGTTTTTTCCAATTACCCTCACTAACAAGTGGCTTTCTTGTGGCCATACAGCTATTAAGTCCCAATCCTGTAAGTTCTCGTTGCATTGTGCATGTGGAAATGCTTTTACTTTCACTATTAAACATAGCTGTGAGTTCTACTGTCGATTTTTTTACGATGTGACTTCACCAGACATTTTAGTGATCTTCGATCATGATCATTCAAGATTTTTTCCCAACCACATTTCTTCTGCGAAGCTGACAGTTCATAATCTATCCTTCCAGGTTTTAATAATACGTTGGACAGTTCTTAACCCAATTCCAGTGATTTCAGCAATCTCCTTAGTTGTTTTCTTTGCTTGATGCAGGCCAATAATTTGTCCCTTCTGAAACGCAGTAACATCTTTTCCACAACCACAGAATACGTCTTCTGACATGGTTGTTTAAGAAATGAGAATCTACACACTGCATCTGTTAGGGTTAAAAGAATTGTTGCCAGCTGAAACATATTAATCACTGCAATAATGATCCAATCATAGGCTCTTAAGTATCTGCATTATTATTATTATTATTTTTTTTTTTACATAATTTTCTTTTTTTTTTTTGCCCAGGCAGTGTATTACCCATGTCTCATTTACTTTCTCTCTCATTCTTTCATACACATGTGTACCTTTGTCCATTCCCCAGGCCAAAAAACACAATCTGACAGTAAACCTGACCACATTCAGGGTGTGGTGTTATGTCTGTGAGAGGGAAGTGTTTTTGGAACCAAAGCCTGTTACGCCTGTATCATTAGCTCACTTCTGCAAACATCTTGAACAGGTAAAAGCATCAAAAGCTGCAAGTAGTGAAATCTCCTAGAAATAACTTTTTTTCCTACTTTTATGATTGTGTAAACATTATTCAGATGGTAGCGCCTGTTTCAGACGAGGTTGCTTGTGTCTCCTGCATTATTTATTTCAGTTTGAGGATCTCATTTAGTCTGCAATATTTTATAAAGCATCAATATTTTTTCACTGTACAATGACAATACAAGGACTGTACAACACAGTACAAACTTGTGTTTTAAACAACTGCAAATCTTGTTACCAATTTGTCATCATATTTAAGAATGTTTTTTTTTTTTTTTTTTTTAAACAATCGTAATACTCCTCCCCCAAGGATTCTCTTCCCCAGACACCATGTCAACCATTGAAAGCAGTGCCCATCGCAGTGGCAGATGAGGAAGGCTCAGAATCTGAGGAAGATGATCTCAAACCTAGAGGTATAATCAAACAGACAAGAAGCTGATATTTCAAAACCTGCACATTTCCCTTTTAACAATTGCTAATTAGCAGGGCTGTAACCACCATTAACATTGCAGGGGGCACGTCCCCACCAAATATTCAGAATAGTGGTCAAACAATATGGGTTATTTTAATGACAGATTCCTTAACTTTTACATTTGGTCTCCCCAAATCAGATTCCGATTAGCTAAAATATGTAATAATTGAACATGCAGGAGGCAGGGGATGTTTTCAGTTTTATGTGGTCATGACAATTTTCTGATTAGAGAAGTTATAGGCTGTTGTTTCCAAGCGAAGATGTGTTACACTTAGTAGTCTATTTTTCTCAGGTCTCACAGGGATGAAGAACATTGGAAACTCCTGTTACATGAATGCTGCCTTGCAGGCCCTGTCTAACTGGTGAGGTCATTATCCCATGATCACTTGAATAGATGTCATCCATACAACTCAGACTGGAAGTGTGAAATTTTCCAGTTCTGTGCATTCTGGCTCTGAAATTGACTTTTTTTTTATGGTTCTCTCCCCTTTTCATGCTCTCTATTTTTAGTCCTCCTTTGACTCAGTTTTTCCTGGATTGCAGTGGGTTGGTGCGCACCGATAAGAAGCCGGCATTGTGTAAAAGCTATCAAAAGCTTATCTCTGAGCTTTGGCACAAGAAACGGTAACAAACACTGACTTGCCAAACATAAACACAAGGTTAATTCATTAAAAACTTTTTAGTTTTAAATGGAATAGTTCACCCAAAAATAAAAATTCTCTCATGATTTACTCACCCGTATGCCATGTGTATGGCTTTCTTTCTTCTTTTGGACACAAAGATTTTAAAAGCATATCTCAGCTCTGTAGGTCCTTACAATGCAAGTGAATGGTGGCCAGAACTTTGAAGCTCTAAAAATCCCATAAAGGCAGCATAAAAGTAATCTGTACAACTCCAGTATTTAAGTACATGTTTTCAGAAGTGATATAATAGGTGTGGGTGAGAAATAGATTAATATTTAAGTCCTTTAAAAAAAAAAAAAAAAAATCGCCCTCCTATGCGCGTTCACCAGAGGACAGAGTTCTTCTGTTTTTGTTTTTTTTAGCGATTTGCATTCTTTGTGAATATCACCACCTACTGGGTAGGGAGAAGAAAGAAAAAAGGGAGGGATAAAGCAAAGGAAAAGAATAAATAAATAATATTTGCACAACAGCCCAGTAGGTGGCGATATGCACGAAGAATGTGAATCGTCAAAAAAAAAAAGAACTCTCGTGAACGTGCATAGGAGGGCTGTTTGAAAGTAGATTTATAATTTAAAAAAAAATAAAAGGACCTAAATATTGATCTGTATCTCACCCACACTTACGATATTGTTTTTGAAGATATGAATTTAACCACTGGAGTCAAATTGATTACTTTTATGCTGGCTTTATGTGCTTTTTTGAGCTTCAAATTTCTGGCCACTATTGACTTGCATTGTATGGACCAACAGAGCAGAAGTATTCTTCTAAGTATCTTCATTTGTGTTCAGCAGAAGAAATAAAGTAATACACATGTAGGATGGTATGAGGGTGAGTTACTGATGAGAGAATTAAAAGTTTTGGGTGAACTCCCTTTAAAATTCTGAACCTGATCGTTAATTTTTTCCTTTTCTATACTTTTTTCACTCTGTGTGCAGGCCAAGTTATGTTATTCCCACAAGTCTCTTTCATGGAATCAAACTGGTGAACCCTATGTTTCGTGGCTATGCTCAACAGGTAAATGAAGATTGCTTTGCAACCTTTCAAGACTGTAATTGTTTAGCATGCACATATCCCATAGGCTATAGTCCATTAGATTTGTTCTGATGGTGAAGCTGGCATGGCATTAAAAAACAAACATAATCCATCAGTTTTGTGGTCTGGCTGTGACCCTAATACTGCGGTTTACATTCAGTTAAATAAAAATCAGTCAGTCTGTTAATTAAGATTTGAGTGGTGAACTTGCACTTAGATTGGACTTATTAAATAACATTGTGCCTAATGTAATAAGAATTTCCAGTGTTTTGGAAGTTGCCATCTTTGATATTTTTGAAATTAGACTTGTCACTGTGATTACAGGCATTTTTCACGGCTATTGTGAGAATTAAAAAAAGGTTTCATTCAAACAGACAATATTCCAGCTGCTGTTGTATAAACGGCACAATTAGAGTGTCAAACCATACAATTGTAAATCCCAAACACTGATGCGTGAATGTTGCCATAGTCTTTTTTTAAGGTACACACTCCTCTCTCTGTGTGTGTGTGTGCCTGTTATGAAGAAACCAAAAACCTACTATTAATTAGACAAGAATGCAATTACACAACATAACATGGTTATCCCCTCAATCTCTGATTTCAAGGACACTCAGGAGTTCTTGAGATGTCTGATGGACCAGCTTCATGAGGAGCTGAAAGAGGCCCTGACCGACTGCAACATTGCGATCTCTGATGTCGACCCTAACCACAACCTTGACAGCCATAATCATATCGATGGAGACCGATGCCCATCTGAGGATGAATTTCTATCGTGTGACTCTGGATCAGGAAGTGAGAGAGGGGATGGAGAGAGGATGGGAGGAGAGGCAGAGCTGCTAATTCAAGATGAGTGTGTGGGAATGAGGGGAAATGGAGGGATCTCGGAAAAAGAGAGGCTGAAGGAGAGAAGAGGAGAGGAGAAAAAAAGGGAAATGGATGAGGATGCAGATGTGGACACAACCACACAGGAGGGACAGGCAGAGAGAGAAACAGAGGCAACCAATACAAGCACAACTGTACAGACACAAGGGAATACAGGTATGATGTCTTTCTGTCTGTTTGTCCATCCATCCATCCGTCTTTATATAATATTTCATATACTATCTATCTATCTATATATATATATATACACACATACATACATACATACAGTTGTGCTCAAAAGATTGCATACCCTTGGAGAATTGGTAATATATGTACCATTTTTAAAGAAAACATGAGTGAGCAGGCAAAACACATTTCTTTTATTTCTTATGGGATTCATATACAACTGTAGGTTATAACAGAATGGCACAATCATAAAACAAAACATGTCAACAAAGAAAAAAATGAAATGACCCCTGTTCAAAAGTCTGCATACCCTTAGTTCTTAATACTGTGTATTGCCCCCTTTAGCATCAATGACAGCGTGCAGTCTTTTGTAATAGTTGTCTATGAGGCCCCAAATTCTTGCAGGTGGTGTAGCTGCCCATTCGTCTTGGCAAAATGCCTCCAGGTCATGCAAAGTCTTTGGTCGTCTTGCATGAACTGCGCATTTGAGATCTCCCCAGAGTGGCTAGATGATATTAAGGTCAGGAGACTGTGATGGCCACTCCAGAACTTTCACCTTTTTCTGCTGTAACTACTGGAGGGTCAACTTGGCCTTGTGCTTAGGGTCATTGTCGTGCTGGAATGTCCAAGAGAGTCCCATGCGCAACTTTCATGCAGAAGAATGCAAATTGTCTGCCAGTATTTTCTGATAACATGCTGCATTCATTTTGCCATCAATTTTCACAAGATTCCCCGTGCCTTTAGAGCTCACACACCCCCAAAACATCAGTGAGCCACCACCATGCTTCACAGTGGGGTTGGTATTCTTTTTACTATAGGCCTTATTGACCCCTCTCCAAACATAGCACTTATGGTTGTGACCATAAAGCTCTATTTTGGTCTCATCACTTCAAATTACAGTGTGCCAGAAGCTGTGAGGCGTGTCAAGGTGTTGTCGGGCATATTGTAACCGGGCCTTTTTGTGGCATTGGCGCAGTAAAGGCTTCTTTCTGGCAACTCGACCATGCAGCTCATTTTTGTTCAAGTATCGTTGTATTGTGCTCCTTGAAACAACCACACCGTCTTTTTCCAGAGCAGCCTGTATTTCTCCTGAGGTTACCTGTGGGTTTTTCTTTGTATCTCGAACAATTCTTCTGGCAGTTGTGGCTGAAATCTTTCTTGGTCTGCCTGACCTTGGCTTGGTATCAAGAGATCCCCGAATTTTCCACTTCTTAATAAGTGATTGAACAGTACTGACTGGTATTTTCAAGGCTTTGGATATCTTTTTATATACTTTTCCATCTTTATAAAGTTCCATTATCTTGTTACGCAGGTCTTTTGACAGTTCTTTTCTGCTCCCCATGGCTCAGTATCTAGCCTGCTTAGTGCATCCAAGTGAGAGCTAACAAACTCATTGACTATTTATAAACAGACACTAATTGCAATTTATTAACCTTTAATTGCCGTTTAAACCTGTGTGTGTCACCTTGTGTGTCTGTAACAAGGCCAAACATTCAAGGGTATGTAAACTTTTGATCAGGGCCATTTGGGTGATTTCTGTTATCATTATGATTTAAAAGGAGCCAAACAACTGTGATAATAAATGACTTCATATGATCACAATCCTTAAATAAAAGACAGTTTTTTTTTAGTTTTTTTAGTTTTTTGCATGATCAGTCATATTTTCAAAATCATTGCCAAAATTTCACAATTTCTGCCAGGGTGTGCAAACTTTTGAGCACAAATGTATACGTATATGTGTGTGTGTGTATGTATGTGTGTATATATATATATATATATATATATATATATATAGATAAGGCTTGGGATCGAAGCCTTTTTCACGCATTGATAATCAGAAGATTTTCCCGATGATTATCGATATATATCGATAATCATACACACACTTCAAAAGTTTTGAAACACTGGACTGAAATGTTTCTCATGTTTTTAAAAATCTTTTGATCTGAAGGCGTATGCTTAAATGTTTGAAATTAGTTTTGTAGACAAAAATATAATTGTTCCACCATATTAATTTATTTAAAGTTTTTGAAATTGATGACTTGGACCAAATAATAAAGAAAAGCAGCCAATAAGTGCCCAACATAGATGGGAACTCCTTCAATACTGTTTAAAAAGCATCCCAGTGTGATACCTCAAGAAGTTGGTTGAGAAAATGTCAAGACTACATGTCTGTAAATTCTAGGCAAAGGATGACTACTTTGAAGATGCTAAAATATAACACAGTTTTAATTTATTTTGGATTTTGTTTAGTCACAACATAATTCCCATAGTTCCATTTATGTTATTCCATAGTTTTGATGACTTTACTCTTATTCTAATATGTGAAAAACAAAAAAACAAAAATTATAATAAAGAATGAGTGTTTCAAAACTTTTGACAATGAAGTGTATATGGAATTTTTCAGATATAAATTGGGCTGCTCGATGCACAAGTCTTCTTTCTTTTCAAACATTTTTCTCAACAAATCTTTGGTAAAGTGTGAGGGACAGGGTAAATTAAAGGGGATTATCACTGTACGCATCTGGAGGACAACATGTTGCATTCAAACATTTTAAACAGTTATTTTCTACGAAGGTACACGCACACCACCACTGCTCAGTGTCAAAATTCTGAAGTGACACGGAGTGCAATTCGCATAGTTTTCCATTAAATTTGACCCAAATCATTATCAAAGGACAAAGATTATAGCCTTCACTGGATGATATATTGTGTATACTGTATGTACCTTTCATATAGCCCACACAATGTATCTTCAGTTACAAGTATGTCATTTTGTGGTTTGACAGTTTGAATGAAAGACCTATTCAAGGCTACATACAGAGAAACTGCATAATAAACATTGCCATTTCTAATCATTCAGTTTGCGCAGTTACACCAGTTTCAGACACTAACCTGCAAACTCATCAACATCACTTTGTTCATTCTTGAAGAAGTACAAAAACCTTGCCATCTGCTGCACCACATCAGCTCGTCCTGTGTGTGTGTGATACCTTTCCTGACCGCGACCGGCTACAGTAAATGTTATATCACCCTCTTGTGGTCTCCCAACGCTATTACAGCAGACTGTTAAACAGGCTAATTGAGTGAATTGGAAAGCACGAAAATTAGGTTTCTAATTTAAATGTCAGCTAATTTGAATATATCAATGCCTCAAAAATATATTGATAAAATAATGTGCCGATCAATAATCGATATATTGATATTTTAAGACATCCCTAATATATACTGCATATATACAGTATATACACTTACCAACCATTTTATTAGGTACACCTACTTTTTCATGCGATTATTTACATTTACATTTATTCATTTGGCAGATGCTTTTATCCAAAGCGACTTACAAAAGAGGAAAACATAAGTGAATCATCTAAGGAGACAGTGGTATGAAAAGTGCTATATTACAAAGTTTCACTAGCATCAGAATAGTGTTCAAAACAGAATAAAGTGCAACAGGATTTTTTTATTTTTATTTTTTTAATGACTGGTTAAGTGCTCATGTAAAAGATGTGTTTTTAGTCATTTTTTGAAGACAGATAGTGAGCCAGCTTCACGGATGGAGTTGGGAAGGTCGTTCCACCAACGTGGTATGAAGAAGCTGAAAGTCCGGGAAAGTGTTTTGGTGCCTCTTTGTGTTGGTACAACAAGGCGACGTTCCTTAGCCGACCGCAGGCTTCTAGTGGGCGCGTAGCTCTGCATAAATGACTTTAGGTATGCTGGAGCAGACCCAGTTACTGTTCAGTATGCCAGCATCAGAGCCTTGAATTTGATACGTGCATCAATCGGTAGCCATTGGAGAGAGACAAGGAGTGGTGTAGCATGTGCTCACGTTGGTTCATTAAAGACCAGACGTGCTGCTGCATTCTGTATCATTTGCAGGGGTCTAATTGCACATGCATGGAGGCCTGCAATGAGAGCGTTACAGTAGTCCAGTCTCGTTATGACAAGTGACTGGACAAGCAGTTGTGTGGCATGTTCAGGGAGGAAGGGTCTTATCTTCCTGATATTGTAGAGTGTAAATCTACATGATCTTGCAGTCTTTGAGATGTGGTCTGTGAAATTTAGACTCTTGTCGATGGTTACCCCTAGATTTCTGACTGATTTAGAAGGCGTTACTGTAGTTGCACCCAGCTGCACGGTGATGTTGTGTTCAACAGCAGGGTTGGCTGGAAAGACAAGGAGTTCAGTCTTGGCTGGGTTGAGTTGCAGATGGTGCTTCTTCACCCAGGCCAAGATGTCTGCAAGGCAGGCAGAAATTCGAGCAGTCACTGTTGTGTCGTTGGGCTGGAAAGACAAGTAGAGTTGCGTGTCATCAGCGTAGCAGTGGTAAGAGAAACCATGTGCCTGAATGATGGGTCCCATTATCTCATTTTATCTAATCAGCCAATCGTGTGACAGCAGTGCAATGCATAAAATCACACAGATATGGGTCAGGAGGCTGTAGTGGGCCTACTGTCTGTGTACCTCAGCAAAAGTCGAGATTCATCACACCAGGCACATTTTTCCCCCATTCTGGTGGTTGATGTGAACATTAACTGAAGCTCCTGACCCGTATCTGCATGATTTTATGCATTGCACTGCTGCCACATGATTGGCTGATTAGATAATCACATTAATAAGTAGGTGTACCTAATAAAGTGGTCGGTGAGTGTATATACAGTTGAAGTCAGAAGTTTACATACACCTAATACAGCCAAATGCATTTAAACTCAATTTTTCACAATTCCTGACATTTAATCGTATTAAACTTTCCCTGTCTTAGGTCAGTTAGGATCACTATTTTAAGAATGTGAAATGTCGGGGGCCTGGGTAGCTCAGCGAGTATTGACGCTGACTACCACCCCTGGAGTCACGAGTTCGAATCCAGGGCGTGCTGAGTGACTCCATCCAGGTCTCCTAAGCAACCAAATTGGCCCGGTTTTTAAGGAGGGTAGAGTCACATGGGGTAACCTCCTTGTGGTCGCGATTAGGGGTTCTTGCTCTCAATGGGGCGTGTGGTAAGTTGTGCGTGGATCGTGGAGAGTAGTGTGAGCCTCCACGTGCTGCGAATCTCCGCGGTGTTATTGGGCCTCATGTATTCAGATAGAAGACAAAGGCAGGCCTAACACAGTCGTAAAAACCTAACTCAAGCCCCCACATTCCAAGTCGTAAATTATACTGATAAAAAATCGCAAAACAGACTACAAATCCCATGAAGCCTTGCTCACTAAAGGATCGAACTCTCAACTCCTATTGGATGAGGCACACAACAGAACGCACCTCAAACCATGACATCATCAGGAGTTGAAATACCTCTGAAATGCTTGTTGAGATTACTCTGTGTTCAACCGAACACTCTAACGGATCTGAAGGAGACCGCCGAGCAATTCACATCTTCATCCGTTTGCCTACAGAAGTGATTTCTCTTCCATCTTCAATCAAGTAGACATTTCTGAGTTCTCCGCCAGCCCGCCGAGAATCAACAGCCGTACTGCCCGTCGACAGAGCGAGGAAACGGCCTCCTGTCATCACCCGAGCCTCAAGGAACCGGGTCAGAGTTAAAGGACAGAGAAAAACACATTCTACCTGTGTCCTCATGCGATTCAAGTAAGAGGTTTACGTCTGGGCAGAGATAGAATATTATAGTGTGTTATTCTTGTGTTTCAAGGTTTTTTGCTTGTACAGTTTACGGACCGCCATGTCCGCTCATTATTAATACTCAGGGTATTAATTATCACGAATTTGTTTTGCTGTATTGTGGTCCAACCAAATTGGACTGTTGTGCAATTTCGCCATCGCGGGTGAGACAGCAACTGAGTTCATCCATTAAAGAGTCAAATAACGCGGGACTGTTTACGAGCCGTCCACCGCGTCTCACCGCGATGAACTAACAGCTGCTTTCTCTCCCACGATCGCGAAATCGGCTTTAGGGCTGTCACTTAATTCTCTCTCTCTCTCTCTCTCTCGTACTAACCACACACCCACACACACACACACACACACACACACACACACCTTATGTGTTATAGGATTATTTTTATTTCCATATCTAATCATATCACTGTTTAGTTTGTAGTTGTAAGTCGGAAGTTTATTGACTGCATTGTAATAATTATTAATTGATATTACTGCATAAATAAACTTTGTTTATATTACAAAGAGAAGTGTTTTGGTTTGTTTTGCATATGCCTGTGTCATGCTGACGGGATGTCAGTGCTCGGATTCAAACCTTCATTCATTGTTTTTTTTTTCCCGAAAATCGATATTCTTCGGATGTCGATTTTCCTAAGAAAACAATCTAATATTGAGACTGTTTTACTATCTGGTTATTAGTCCCTGATTTCAGGGTGGTGCCCCGTCAATGTTAATCCTTATTAATATTCTATTGATTTTTGATAATTGATAATTATCTTTGATGATTGTTGAATTTGAATGATCAATAAGCTAGTGTTAATTTTAATTAATGTTTCATCGATGTTAACAATTAATGATTATCTTTGATAATTGTTGATTTAAAGGATTAAAAAAAGCTAACATTGATTCTCATCAATGTTCTATTGATTTTAATAATTAATAATTATCTTTGATAATTATTAATTATTGCTAATAACCAAACTTGCTCCTAAATGTAGCACACTACATTTACTAGAACCCCATATGAGGTTTTAATGAGTTAGATTCAATTGATTAATTTAAATATGAATTAATAACTACAGAAATAATTATTAATTATTTCTGATAGTAACACTGATCTAAACAACCAGTAAAGCCCTACAGTGTCATGCACAGTGAGCCACGTGATAAGATTGACTGTCTCAGAAGCAGAGGCAACTGAGACTTGTCCTCCGCCACCCGGATTGAGATGAGTAACCGCGCCACCATGAGGACCTACTAATTAGTGGGAATTGGGCATTCCAAATTGGGAGAAAAGGGGATTAAAAATGTGAAATGTCAGAATAATAGTAGAGAGAATGATTTATTTCAGCTTTTATTTAATCACATTCCCAGCGGGTCAGAAGTTTACATACACTTTGTTAGTATTTGGTAGCATTGCCTTTAAATTGTTTAACTTGTGTCAAACATTTTGGGTAGCCTTCCACAAGCTTCTCACAATAAGTTTCTGGAATTTTGGCCCATTCCTTCAGACAGAACTGGTGTAACTGAGTCAGGTTTGTAGGCCTCCTTGCTCGCACACGCTTTTTCAGTTCTGCCCACACATTTTCTATCAGATTGAGGTCAGGGCTTTGTGGTGGCCACTCCAATACCTTGACTTTGTTGTCCTTAAGCCATTTTGCCACAACTTTGGAGGTATGCTTGGAGTCATTGTCCATTTGGAAGACCCATTTGCAACCGAGCTTTAACTTCCTGGCTGATGTCTTGAGATGTTGCTTCAATACATCCACATAATTTTCCTCATGTTGCCATCTATTTTGTGAAGTGCTCCCAAGGATGAACCAGACTTGTGGAGGTCCACGATTTTTTTTTTTTCTGAGGTCTGGGCTGATTTCTTTTGATTTTCCCATGTTGTCAAGCAAAGAGGCACTGAGTTTGAAGGTAGGCCTTAAAATACATCCACAGGTACACCTCCAATTGACTCCAATTAGCCTATCAGAAGCTAATTGTCAAAAGACTTGACCTCATTTTTGGGAATTTTCCAAGCTGCTTAAATGCACAGTTAACTTAGTGAATGTAAACGTTTGACCCACTGGAATTGTGATAGTCAGTTAAAAGTGAAACAATCTGTCTGTAAACAATTGTTGGAAAAAATTCTTGTGTCATGTACATGTCCTAAATGACTTGCCAAAACTATAGTTTGCTAATATGAAATCTGTGGAGTGGTTAAAAAATTTGTTTTAATGACTTCAACCTAAGTGTATGTAAACTTCTGACTTGAACTGTATAAGCTGGCTTACTGTTCTTAGAATCTTACTGTAACGATTCAAGGAATGCATGAGCAAGGAGGAAGCTGGGACCGGCTTCATAAACACGTAAACATTTATCATACAACTTAAAAGACAAAACCAAATGCACTGCTTCCCCGCAGTCACGTTGCACACACACAGGTCCATGCGGATCTCTCTCCTCGTCTGCCGCTGTCTCCTCTCCTTAAATACTCCCGCCGCCCCTCACTGGAACGTGAGACCGGTGTGGCACACAGGTGGAACTCATTCACCACTTATCTTCCTGGCCTCACTCTGCCCAGACGCCCCGCCCATCTTGCCACACTTATGTAGAATGTAGAATAAACTCTTATCACTTTTACCAGTAGCATATCTCAAATCTTGGGGTGGGGGGTGGTTCTCTGCGAACCATGAGAAGGAACTCTCCATACACAAGCATTCATATTAGTGGTGAAATTGTATCACAGATGCAGACAGACAGTGATGTTATTTTGGGCAGTGTGGCCCTCTCTAAATACTAGTTTTCTCTTCATTTTGCCTTTTTTGTGCTGAAATATTTTCCATTTATCTTTCTAGAATTCTCTAATTTAGAAAGTGCAAATCTGATTAGATAAGCTACAGCAAGTCTACAGCAGTGTAGCTCTGCAGATTTACATTTTCAACCAATCACTGAACATTTGACCAGGGACATTTGAGAGGAAAGCGATCCGTAGCAAAAGTTTTATTATGGAACTCTATTATAGAATATTTGACTAGTGAACTCATGCCTCGATTGAATTTGTTTATTAAATAATGTTGTGTCATATGTGATATTTACTTAGGTCACTGTAACTATGGTTAAAATCTTTCCTTTAGATGCAACCTTAAGCCTAGAAGAAGTCTTAATGTGTGAATGTAAATCTTTTTCACCTCCAGAGGTGGGTAGTAACATGCTACATTTACTCTGTTACATTTACTTGAGTGACATTTTGGAAAAATTTGAGTATATTTAAAAGGTGAGTACATTTCACTCTTACTCAAGAAAATTTCTAATGGAAAAAAAAATGTACTTTGACTTTATTACAATAGGCAATGTTCCTGTTGTTACATTACTGGTTTTAATTTAAAAAGTGTAAATAAATGCGTAATTTATTGAGAGATTTTTGAAAGGGACTTTTACAACAGTGGAACTTAACAGCTGCGCTCTGTCACTGGAGTGAAGTCCACCACTGCAGCAGCAGCAAGCATGCTAATTAAACACTTTGTTTGCTCCACACCATGAAAAAGAAGTTTCGTCATGCAGTGCCTTAATTTTACACCAAGACGTGGATATTTCAAGATTAAAATTGCTGCGTGGTAAGTTTTAGCGATTATGATAACGTGGGCTTGTCTGTGTCATTGTCATTTTTAAGGTGATTCTGTAACTATGGGCTCTTATGTCCTCAGTTTATAAGTATAAATGTTTATATCAGTGCAATATATCAGTTCCTAAATCCATGTAAACATCTGCATTAAGTGTAAATGTCTTATGCTTTGCGGATTGCGTGCTTGACTTCTCGAGCACGAGCTGACAGTATATCTGCGTGTGCACAGCTTTTCTGCGTTTGACAGATGCGGTGCGTTTTTCTCATGGACAACAAAAACAAGCTCTGAACTTAAATAAGCCCAACATGCTTCCAATACAGAGAGAAGATGCAGTTTACCCTTAGGGTGCAGAACTAATGATCTAAATTCTTTCGACATTGAAAATATTGTAACTACACTGATCTAAAAATCCATGCAGGCCTTTAAAAAGCGACAGGACTTTTGAAATAGTGACAGTATGCGTTAATAAAGCAAGATTTTGGAGGAGTCATGTGGCGCCATGCGAGGGTCGGACGTGTGAATGGCGAGCTCTGCGCGCTTTGCTAGTTTTAATACTTTTTATGTCATATACCGGTGAGATTCGATAAACTCAGATTCTTGACTGTTCTAGGAAGACAATATGTAAAAGAATTCAAAATCCTTGGGCTCTGGAGACACTTACATGCTCAAGCTGAAGCCCCTCCGGAGGCCGCAAGACCGGGACTCAATTTGGACAGTGCGGTGAAAGAGATTCAGCATCAACTGTTGAACATGTCAGCAATGCTGGCGAAGGTCATTGCTGACTTGGAGGATGTTGCTGTAATACGTCAATCGATCACTGCCATGGAGACGAAATTCACAGAGATGGTTACAAGAGTGTCAGATGTTGAGAAACGGATCGATTATCTGGAGTCATCGGAGAGGGAATTAGCTGCTAACCCGCTCGCATCCAAGATAGACTTGGAGCGTGTCTGGGAAAAGTTGGAAGACTTAGAGAATCGCAGCCGGCGAAACAATGTCCGAATTGTTGGAATTCCTGAAGACGAAGAAGATATGTTGAAATTTCTGGATGGGCTGTTCCCAAGTCTGCTCGACATAACAGGCCATAAGCTAGAAATTGAGCGAGCTCGGAGATCAGCTGAGGGAGACAGGCCAGATCAATTCTGGCCAAATTTCTGAGATCATCCGATAAAGATCTCGTGTTACGCGAGGCGAGGAGTAAAGGAAGGCTTTCTTGGAAGAACCACAACATTTTCTTGTTTCCAGACTTTGCGAATTCAACGAGAGAAACATGATTGATTCAAGGAATGCAAGAAACTCTTACATCAACTGAAGGTTGCTTTTGCACTGATGTTCCCGGCCAAATTGAGAATAGATACTAAGGATGGCCGCAAAATATTTACATGCACACAGCAAGCGATGTCCTTCATAAAGTCAATGGAGTGAGTAGGTCATTGTTTGATACTTTCTATACAGCCGAGTGGGCCTGATTCACTTGACTGCCTTTGTTTCTTTTTGTGCTGGTTCTGCCTAGCGGCTGGGGTTTGTTTTATGGGATAGCACTCCTTCGGGACAGTTTGTGGATGAATCTGCACGTTCTTTGTGCTTACACCTCCTGGTGGTTGGAGTTTGTTCTGTGCAATATTTCTTGCAAAACATTCAAGTGATTGGGGCATCTGTTGCACTCATGTAACAGCCGAGTGGGCCTGACTCACTGAACATTCACTTGACTGTCAAAGGAATCTTGGCACCTTTTTTGTTTCTTTTTGTGCTGGTTCCACCTAGCGGCTGGAGTTTGTTTTGTGGAAGAACACACCTTTGGAGCAGTTATGTGGATGAATCTACATGTTCTTTGTGCTTATGCCTCCTATTGGCTGGAGTTTGTGTTTATAGATTATTTTCTGTTGTGTAATTCTGTCTGACTTGAGCAATCCGATGGCAAAGTTGTCACGGGGGCTCTTGTAGGCGTACATGGACTGTTTGAGTTTAGAGGGATGGACGCCAGTTGGCACTGTCGTGCGCGGGGTTAATGTGCACATTTTTCTTTTTTCTGTTTGTTTGGTTCTGGGGGAAGTTCGGGGTTTGATTGTTGCACAAGTGTTGGAATGTGGTCTTTATAATTTTGTTTTTGACACACAGTCTATTTTTTCTAATATGTCAAAATGTCAAATGTTAATATGAGTGGACTGTCTCTCTCCACGTGGAATGTTAATGGGTTGGGGCACCCCATAAAAAGAAGGAAGGTTATTTCTTTTCTTAAACAAGAAATATGATAGTGTTTCTTCAAGAAACTCATCTTTCCCCGCAGGAAGCTGAAAATTTTGGGAAGATATGGGGTGGGCATTTTTTCTTTAGTGCTGGCTCAAGTAAGAGCAGGGGAGTCATTACATTGATAAGTAAACATCTACAATTCAAATGTCTCAAACAGATTAAAAATAAATTGGGAAGAGTCATTATTGTTTTAGCAGAAATTCAGAAGCAAAGGTTGATTTTGGCTAATATTTACGCACCTAACACTGATCAGGGCTATTTTATAGATCTTGAAGGGATGTTGCAAGCCGCTGGCACCCCTCATGATATAATATAGGGAGGAGACTTTAATCTATTGATGGACTCAGTCCTTGATCATAGTGAAGCAAAAGTGTGTAAGTCCCCTAGAGCAACATTGACGCTTCACAGGATGTGTAAATAAATCTTGGTCTTACAGATATTTGGAGACTTTTGAACCCATCTGGCAGGGACTATACATTCTTTTTTTCAGTCCATAAGATTTATTCTAGACTATATTTTTATATATATATATATATATATATATATATATATATATATATATATATATCTATGTCCCTCATTTCATCTGTTGTTGACTGCTCAATTGGAAACATCTTAGTCTCAGATCACGCCCTGGTGAGTTTAGAGGTGTTGCCACATACGGAGAAAAATAAATCATATAGTTGGCGCTGTAATGTATCCCTTTTGCAAAATCCTGATTTCCAACAAATGTTAAAGGCTGAAATCAATGTTTATATGGAGACCAACTGGTCCTCAGTATCCTCTGTGGGCATGGCTTGGGAGGCACTTAAGATGGTTCTTAGGGGTCGGATCATACAGTATGCCTCATTCATCAAAAAATCCAAAGCACGAGAACTCGTGGAGTTGGAAGGTTAAAAGTGCAGAGGCAGAGCTGAAGCGCTGAATGTCATCTGATGGCCTCAGAGAATTGACCCGATTGAAATAAAGATATAATACTATTTTGTCACGGAAGGTGGAGTTTTGGCTATTCAGGGCAAGACAGTCATACTTTGAGTTGGGGGACAAAGCAGGAAACCTCTGGCTAGATATATAAAGCAGAGAGTGTTTTTTTCTACCATTCCCTCAGTGAAATCTGCTGGTGGTGAAATTTTTACCTCGGCCATTGATATTAATAATGCTTTTAAAGAATTCTATCTTGATCTCTATAGTTCCATGTCTTCGTCTACTAATGAAGATATTTGAAACTTTGTGGAACCATTAGAACTCCCTAAACTGATGACTGAGCAAAAAAATTAACTTGATTCTGAGATTACCTTGGAGGAGCTTGGCGAGGTAATTAAGGCCTTGCCAACAGGCAAGGCTCCGGGGCCAGATGACTTTGCCGCTGAGTTTTTTAGATTTTATGCTACAGAATTGGCTCCACATTTGTTAGAAGTTTATACAGAATCATTAAAGAATGGAGAGCTTCCGCCAACCATGACACAAGCCCGGATCAGTCTGATTCTTAAAAAGGACAAAGATCTAAGCGAGTGTAAGAATTACTGTCCAATTTCCCTGATCCAGCTAGACGTTAAAATATTGTAAAAAATTCTGGCTAATCGATTAAGTAAAGTTATGACGTCTCTTATACATATAGATCAGGTGGGGTTTATTCGGGGCCGCAGCTCTTCTGATAACATTAGGCGTTTCATCAATATCATATGGTCAGTGGCGACTGATCAGACTCCAGTCGCTGCCATCTCCCTTGACGGTGAAAAGGCATTTGATACGGTAGAATGGGATTATCTTTTTAAGATTTTCTAAATGTACGGGTTTGGGATTACGTTTATTGGATGGATTAAGTTACTTTATAGACACCTGGTAGCGTGGTACAAACAAATGGATTAATTTCAGATTATTTTACTCTGGATAGGGGCACCCGGCAGGGTTGCCCTCTTTCCCCATTATTGTTCTTTCTTGCCCTGGAACCATTAGCAGCCACGATAAGAAAGGAAGGTGATTTTCCATGGGTAGTGGTGGGAGGTATGGTGCATAAGCTTTTGCTTTATGCAAATTATATTTTATTATTCATCTCTGACCCTACTAGATCTATGCCTTGCCTCCACAGAATTATTAATTCCTTTTCCAAGTTCTCAAGATACAGAGTCAGTTGGTCTAAATCCGAAGCTTCGGCTCTGACAGCGTACTGCCTGGTAACTGCTTTCCAGCCGGGCGCCTTCCAGTGGCCCAAACAGGGCATTAAGTATTTGGGTATTTTATTCCCAGCAAATTGGTTTGATTTAGTCAGAGTTAATATTGACGCTTTAATAAAAGGTTTTCGAGCGATGTGGACAGGTGGGCTTCACTACATTTATCTATGACTGTGAAGGTTAAAGTTATAAAAATGAATTGTATTCCAAAATTCAACTACCTACTACAGTCTCTCCCCATTGAAGTTCTCCTCTTTTATTTTAAATAATTCGATAGTATAGCTAAATCCTTTATCTGGAATGGTAAACATCCTCGGATGCATTTTAATATGTTACACAGGCCAATTGACAAAGGTGGGTTAGGTCTCCCCAATATTTTGTTTTACTATTATGCTTTTAGTCTCAGACATTTGGCGTATTGGTCGCTTCCACCTGAGAGAGCCCCTCCCTGGCTCTTTATTGAACAGGAGGTCCTTGCCCCTATCTTGCCATTGCAAAGTCTTTCTACCAAGCTGCTCGGAGAAGTAAAGACACATCCCGTTATCTCGCACATGCAATTAGTGTTATAATACAAAAGTTTCCTGCATGTTCAATTTGGACATTTACCTGAACATTGCCGCAAGTATTTGGTTAAACCCTAAATTGTGCATTAACAAGTCCCCTTTCTGCTGGACAGTTGCTACGCTGGGTGACCTGTATGAAAATGGAGCGTTGAGATCCTTTGAAAATATTATACAGCGGTTTGGGATTCCCAGATCTCAATTCTTCAGGTACTTACAGCTGCGCCATCTACTTTGTACCACCTTTGGGTGTAGTGCGCAGCCCCCTAAAGCGGCAGACACTCTTGAAATGGAGCTTGCTGCTTTTGGAAAGGGTCACGAGGCTTCAGCGTACTATTCCTGGCTAATTCAGAGTCTAGGGGACGGAGTTTTAACATCTGTTAAGAAGTTATGGGAGAGAGACTTTAATTTAAAAAAATAAAGCAAGATTTTGTTTCGTTTTATTCAGCATTACATATAATTGTGCCTGTGGGACATTGTTCACGTTTTTCACTATAATAATTACTAGAAACTGGTTTCCAAACTTCTCTTAATTTAGAGATTCGTCTAAATCTGACAAGCAACCTTAATATGATAAATCAACCTTAAATTAATGTTTTGTTATAATTTCCCACCCTCTTGTTATTCCAAACCTGTGACTTTGTGTATTTTGTGGAACCCCCAAAAAATATTAGACATAATGTTAGAGACTGGCAGACTCAGTTACCATTCCCTTTTAAAATATGGAGAAAAAAAACATGCAGTGACAGTAAATAGTGACCACAAGGCTAACATTTTGTCTAACATCTCCTTGATTTTGTTGCATTGAAGAAAGTCATATGATTTGAAACAACATGAGGGTGGATAATGACAATTTCCATTAATAATAATAATAATAATAATAATAATTAGTAGTAGTTGTTGTAGTAGTATAATTATTATTATTATTCTGTAATACATGTTAAATATGTATTATGTAATGGAAAATTGGGGCGTAATCATCCATTATGTGGAAGTAACTAGTTACTCACTACTTGAGTATTCTTTTAATTTGATATTATCTTACTCTTACTTGAGTAGTTTTTTACATTACTACTATTACTTCAACTTGAGTAAGAATTATTTTATTGTATTTTTTTTAATTATTATTTTTTTTTTATAAAGTAATTGTACTTTTACTTGAGTAAAGATTTTGGGTACTCTACCCACCTCAGTTCACCTCCTGATCCCTCTTTCTCTTGCAGAGCCTGATAATGAAGCTTCCATGCACTGTCAATCTTCTCATCCCTGTAGCCCCATTCACAGTGTGCAGGAGCTGCACTCCAAACTCTCCAGCAGTCCACCAAGGTCGAGCCCCCTCAGAACTGGCCCCACTCACACTTTCAAGAAAGGTCTGCTTTTCACATATCAGCATAGACTTATTTGGTACAAACAAAAGTTGGTTTTAAAGATTCTTTGGCTTTGCACTAAATAAACATTACCATTTTTTGTCCTATAGTTCAGATGCTGCTGGGCACCAAGAAGAAGAAGCAGTCCTGTTTCCGCAGTGTTATTTCCGATATATTTGATGGATCCATTCTGAGTCTTGTTCAGTGTTTGACGTGCGACCGGGTGAGGGAGGATGCATGGAGCTTTTATGACTCTAGAGGGCACCACCAAGCATCAAATCATATGCCTTACACTTCACATCGCATTACTTCTATGAAGATGAAACTACATTATAGTTAGTCAGTGAAGCACCATCTAGTATTTAATGAGCTCCAAAGTCACTTCTAGAAGAGTACTGTCATATATAGGGACACACAACAGTGGATCAAATCAAATGTGTTCATGTCACAGAAACCAATCTCCAATGTAAGACTTCTGGAAGAGTAGTGCTGCAAAGAAAATATCTGCCTTTGTAGGTGTCGACAACAGTGGAGACCTTTCAGGACCTGTCCCTGCCTATTCCGGGTAAAGAAGATTTGGCCAAA